>NC_082395.1:2319931-2403834 GCF_031168955.1 Gadus macrocephalus | reverse complement strand
GCCCTCGTTCGTTATCTCTCCACCCTTTGTCCTCACCAGCTCAGAGCGCAGTCTCCCCACCTCCTGGGTCTGGTCCAACAGCTTCACCTCCAGCTCCTCCACCTGCCAGCACCGCATCAAAACAAACTTTATTCACAGAGCGCCGTTCGTACAAAATTGCGATACAATGTGCTTGACAACACAATGAAAATAAACAAAAAACAATAAAAGGGATTAATAGGAAGCTGAATTAAATAGGTATGTTTTAAGGTTTCTTTTAAAAGGGGTTCACAGATTCCCAGAACACTTTGACAGCCAATACATGACAACTTTGATGAGGTCTTTCACCAATATTCGTATGCAAAAGGCAGCGTCAGTGCATCAAATACTAGTACACAAGTATGAAAAGCCGTTCTGAATAACGAGCAGTGTTCTCGTTTGTATTCAGCTAATAGCGGGGATCATCTAGAGGCTGCTCCAGTACAGCGGGGGGGGGGGGGGGGTGGGGGGGGGGGTCATGTGACCGGAGTCATGTGACTGCTGAGCGGGCTGGAGTCCAGGCCCAGGCGTACGTACCTGTGTGTGCAGCTGAGCTATGAGCTGCTCTCTCTCCGGGCCGCTGGGCTGGGTCTCGGTGGGTTTCTGCGGCTGCCTCTCTTCCTGTGGTTCAGCCGGTGCTGTGTTCAGAGGGATGGATGGTGGTCCTTTTATTTTAAGAACTCAAACGGCCTTTAATAGGACCGTCTCTCTCGTCTCTAGACCAGCTAGTGTAGGGTAAAGTATCTCGTCTCCCCGTACACTTGCTCTCACCGCTGGGCTGGGTGGGGAGTGTCGTGGAAAATACCCACGGTCTAAGGGTGCACTCACACTAGGCCATCTGGCCGTGGCCGTTTTCACACCTATCCGTGCTCGAATCTGCCAGTGTGAGTGTGGCCAGTCTGGCCAGGCCAGGCCAATTTGGCCACTTGGGAGAGGTGTGCTGCTACGGTACGGGCCGCCACGGTACAGATGCTAATGAGCCGACACGCGCACACGCACGGCTACGCAACCTGAGCTGGATGACGTATAGTCCATGCGACGACCATGGACATAATAAAGGCGACAAGCCTTCTTTCCCATTAAACAGTAAACATGGTGTCAAGCGGTTCAACTGTTGGTTGACGTTGGTCCCATAGAGAAGTCGAGTGTCTGTTAGCCATTTGGGCAGACGATAAGCAACAGACTCAGCAAAGTGCGAACTGTGTTCTCAGTGTTGTTGTCCATTGTTGTTAAAACTCTGACTGGCGGCAGACTTTATTAATGGTACATGCAGCGGACGCTTGGTGATGACGTATTACGACGTGATGGCGTATGTACAAGAGCCTACCGTGGCCAGGGCACAGTTGCGACGGCCAACGGCCACGGCCAGATGGCCTAGTGGGAGTGCACCCTAATACTCAATTATTGCAAGCGGTCGAGAAGGACTTGGTTTGAATGATCAAGGCTTTATTGTCACCGCAGATAGTAACAACAACACCTGAGTTTGTTTGCAAAGAACTCAGGTAATGGTGTTACTCTCTGCGGTGACAATAAAGCCTTGGTCATTCAAACCTAGTCCTTCTCGAGTATTAGACCGTGGGTATTTTCCAGGACAAGAGCAGCTCTGAAGTATCTCGTGTCCCCGTCCTGCTCTCACCGCTGGGCTGGGAGGAGAGCAGCTCCTCCTGCAGTGTGCGGATGATGCTGGTGTTCTCCAGAACGCTCTGCTCGTGACTCTGCTGCAGCCTCTGCAGCTGCAGCTGGCGGGCGCGCTCCTCGCTGTGCAGCCGGGCCTGGATCTCACACACCTTTTCCTGCAGGGTCTGCCAACAGGCGCGCACACACACACACACACACACACACACACGCGCAGGCACACGCAGGCACGCACACACACACACACACACACACACACACACACACACAGGAATGTCATGGATTTGATCGTGTTCAAAGGAAGCGCTAGCTCACATGGCCTTGCACTACTTAAAAGCATCACGTGACGAATTGAGCGCATTGACATCCACAGCGCATCTAGTCTCTAGTGTAACACGCTAAGCCAGTTCTAGCTGAGGCGGCGATGAAGACAAGACCCAAGCCCTAAGCAACAGAACCAAGGAAAAGAAAACTGGTACAGCACTAACGAAAGGAGCCTAGCCCTAGTGCAGATTAGTCTACGACACGACAGCTTCAAACGGGACGGGACACGCTAATGAGTCACCACTAAGTAAGAGTGTGGAGAGCGTTACATCGTTGGTGGTCCAGCAGTAGAACCAGGAGACCTTCTGCAGAGGAAGGAGCGAGGGGGACACAAAAACAGAGAGAGGGACGATGAGGCAGTGAGACTCAACTAGAGGAGAGATGACCGAGAAACACTAAACAACCCGACGAACTGTAGAGGAGAGACTAGGAGAGACCAAGAGTCGGGAACACTGACTGACTGACTGGCTGTCGTGTGTTTAAACTTTGTTTAAAAGTGCGTGTCAGTCAGTCAGTCAAATGTACTGACTGTTTAAACACGCACACATTCAGACAGCCATTCAGACTGACTAAACATACACAGTCAGTCAGTCAGCCGCGCTGTAAACGGCAGACAAAAGTGTCAGTGGGAGCCCGGGGGGTCCGCTCCAGTCAGCTGCTGTGTGAGTGCAGCTGTGTCAATGTCATGGAGTGAGTCAGCAGCCCCTCTGCCTTCAGTGCAGCGCCGCGGCCCGCAGTCAACAGGCAGCGGCGTGCCACGGCAGGGCCCGCGTCACGTCTCTGTACGAGGAAAGGGAACGCGCTTTGCTGACTCCATCAGTCTGAATCTAACCCCGGGGGAATGCACTGCGTGTGGCCACAGCATAGCTTACATACTTTGGTAGAAATGCAAACGGATTTGGTATGATCCACTTTGTTATCGGCCGATGTCAGTACAGATCCAATCTGATATTGTTACTGAAGTACTCTTAGATAAGTAATACATAAAGGAAATACTTGTAATATTAATGTGGCAACACAACTCCATACCATCTAATGACATAATGAATACTAATATTATAATGATAACTGATTCCAATAATATACGACATGTTTTATTAGGCCCGTGGGACGCCACTCTCCTGGCAACAGAGTGAATATAAATGGGTATAATGCTCACAAACAATCATCGTATCAGAAACAATTACAGCCCTCAAGCTTCAGCTGTGCTCCACTAAACACCCTCTGACCTTCAGTGGTTTATAACAACCTATGTTTATCCAATCTAACAAACCTCTATGCTCCAGCCTGAGAACCACCCTACAGTCAGTCCAAGGCTGTTGCTGCTGAAGCTAGAGTTAGCTTATAGCCCGTACTCTAAGAGGTTAGCAAATGACCGTTTCTGCCAACCAGTGTGTGGACCTTCTTCTACACTCCGAACCCAAGTCCTGTTCTTTGACTATCATAAAAGGCACGTCAACGTCACACAAAGAACGGGTGTCCCGACGAAGGGACCCCGGCACAGAGACGGTTCGCCAACGCTGTGTGGAGCGTCAACTTCGCCATCAGCATGGATGGATGTCATGATTTCTGCTGTATATATGTTTTTATATGTTTTTCTGTGGTATATGTTAGAAGCGGGTATATCCGTCATCTGTTGTATACGTGGGAAGAGAGTTTATTAGTTATCTGCGTGCTACACAGTGTTGCTACACCTTTTTAAATGTATGCTGCCCTGAAACCAACCTCGACCGTGGGAAAACAATTATCATACACACTTTAAAGAACCTAACCCGCTGTGTCCTGCGTCCGTCACGGGGGGCTCACCTGGATGAGGAGCTGCTGGCCGGGTAGGTGGGCCTCAGAGAAGTCGGGGGTCAGAGAGGGGCGCTGGGAGAAGGCGGAGGCGGGAAGAGACAGGAAGGAACCCTCGTCCTCACCATCACTCATCAAGAAGTCCACTGAGCTGGCTGCGGGTGGACACACACACACACACACACACACACACACACACACACACACACACACACACACACACACACACACACACACACACACACACACACACACACACACACACACACACACACACACACACACACACACACACACACACACCTTATTAGCACATCAGGGACCCTGAGGAATGAATTGGTCTGCTCTACTTTCCGTGTGCATCTCCTACGTTTGAACGTTCTAATTTAACACAATTCAAATGTATAAGTGTAGTCTCTTTTTTTTTTAGAAAAGGTTTCAGGTCTGTCGGCTAAAGCTAACACCATCTCTTGTTTTGTGTTTCAATTTAACTTTTAAGTTTAACATTTTATCGATCCATTCCGTTGTATTTTTCTACATCTGTACTTCCTGCATGCGATTCAACAAATGAGCGGTCAGAGGGGGAAACATGGAAACCCAAATATTGGCCGATACTGGCCTGTAACACATTAACCGGCAGCACACAAATCAAACTCCCACCTTGGCAACATGTGTATGGAGGGGGGATGCGGGGGGGGGGGGTCTTATCGCTAAGGGAACAATCAGCGGTCTGTACCAGCAGGAATCTCAGCATTAAGAAGAATTAGCAAACGGGTTCCCAAGCAGGCGTTTACGTAAGCACACAAAAAGGCTTCACAGAAGCACACCAAAACCAAAAGACATCATACTTGTTCAATATGTCACTTCAACCTGCTTCCCTACGTTATGAGGCACGATTTAAGTGACAGGATAGGTTAAACACAGAAAAGGGCTGCGCAACCATTCCGTTTTTTTCTGATGACACAAACACAAAACGGTCACCGTTGACAGTTGCCAACGCACACATAGTGGGAACAATGACGCACAGAGCACACACACACTGACAACATTCCCTGGAGTTGTAGCTCACACCTGTCAACGGTCCATAATCATAATGCCAGCATTCCATGCCTGGCAAAAAACTGTTAAATCCTTTGCCTGTTCCAGTTCACCCTCTCAGTTACATACAACAAAGCTCCTTTCTGCTCTCCCTTTGGACTCTCTGCCCCTCTTTCTCCGCTCTGAAATCCACCTGGATGTCCCCTCACTATTCCACCTGGACACAATCAGCACTCTGCTCCTCCAGAGAGCGACGAGAGAGAAAGAGACGGAGAGAGAGAGAGACAGAGCAAGAGACGACGGTGGACGCAATAACTCACAGAACTGCTCACGCCTGCCCGTTTGGCTGTCAAACCAGAACGCCAGCTGTCAAGTCTCGACCGCGTAATTCCACCCGACCATAAAAGTGCTCCGGGCCGCTTCACCTCAGCCAACTCCGCGGCCCCACGTTGCCTCTTCTACCTGCAGGGAACGACTCGCACCTCATCACTTCACCATTCCATTCCCCGCTCTCTCAGACCAGCGGCATGCAACACGCACACGGCCCCACCACCGCGTCGTTCAGCCTCCAGCGCCTCCTTATCCGTCACGATTCTGAAATGTTGCCACACCGGTTCCTGTTGGGGCCCGCCTTCCTCCGCACGAGCGAGTGTGAGAGAGAGAGAGAGGAGGGAGAGGGACTCACCGTCCAATGAGAGGTCTTTCTTCCAGAGCTCCTGAAGGCAGGGGGCGTCGCCGAGGTCCCAGGTCTTTCTGGTTCCAAACATGACCGCAGGACAGAGCAGAGCGCTGGACCGCTGGACCGGCTGCTAGGGGCGACAGGGTGGGGGGGGGGGGGACCACATCGACAGCACCGTTAGCCTTTGTGTACCGACACCCCCCCTTATAGAACCCCGCGCCGGGACAGGGGGAGACGGGGACTACTGGCGCCACAGACCCGCTCTCTGACAGCAGGATTCGTTTTTAGACACGACTTGTTTTGACATGGACATGATGAGTCAAATCTGGGCACTCGCTACGAGCACCGTCAGGCTTTGTGTTTTAGACAACACATCAGATGTGTGGCACGGTGTTGGCTTTCCATTGTCCCAATGTGACAGCTTTCAACTCTGGGATAAACAAAAAAAAACCCTGCTCTCAGTACTGTCCGGGCCTCCCCGAGCGATGCCATAACGTGGTGGGCCCAGCCACACTAGAGCCAGCAGACTGTTTACCAGCAGGGGTGAACGCCGTTCAGCCACGGTATCACAGACACATTGAATCCAGGTGGGGGTCCAGTCCACCTCATCTGACTTTTGGTAGGAATGGTACAAAGCAACACCAGCGTCGCACAACAACCTCATCATGCAAATGTTACTTTTCCATCCTTCGGCCTGTAACCAATCCGAGAGGTAACCAGTGGCAACGATGCTCCCAAACACCCAGTTTCAACCTGTGCCACATAGACTGATATATTCAACCTTAACCAAACCCCAGCTCCACTGAATCCCCCCCAAATGATTCAATTCACCTCACGGGCACAGAGACTTCCAGTTCAAAGCCGTGCATCCATCCACTCAGAGTGTCAGAGTGTAAGAGGTTCAGTGACACCAGACTCAAACAGGGATCGGGGAGGTTTAACTCCCAGTCTCCCAGAGACACGGACCTTGCGCTACAGTCAGCTGCGAGGACTGGGTCCCCACGTGCTGAACTTGACCTGCAGTTGACTCGGCCGCCTCTGTGTGCGGTCTAATCCCACAGCCGAATGCCCAACAGACAGACAGACAGACTGTGGCACATTGACCTGGGCGGCCACGAGGTCCCTCCAGCACCCAGTAGGTTCTGTGGTACAATGAGGGCCAATGAAGGTAAGGCATTCACATGCATTTGTTGGGTGACATATGGAGTTGGTTGGCTGGTAACCGGAAGGTTGCTAGTTTGATGCCCTGCTCCTTCTAGTGTCGAGGTGTCCCTGAGCGAGACACCTCACCCTGACTTCTCCTGACCAGCTGGCTGTCGCCTTGCATGGTTGACCCCGCCGTCGGTGTGTGAATGTGTGCAATGTGTGCATGTTAGGCAGTATTGTAAACCTCTTTGAGTGGCCACCGGTTAGAAAGCGCGACATAAATGCAGACAATTGAACAGTTGTTAGAGCAGCAATATTATGAAATGATCTCTTCCCTTGTGGAAGGATTTTCTAATAATTTAACGGAGATCCGAGTGGAACCACACAGACCAGGTCTATTGTGCTGATTAGAATAGACCTGTTTTGTACAATACATGCATACAATACAAACCACAAAGGCTTGCAACAAGCTGGGGTGTAACTAGTCCATAGAAAAAAACACCTGACCTTTGCTGCTACTGGCTAATTATATCACAGTCACTGTCAGAACACCACAGGATCCAGATCCATTATCTAATGACATTCAATAAAAATAAAAAATCTATTTTAAAAAGGTCTCAGAAGTCAGCTGTTCCATCACCGCAACCCTACTTGACTTTTTGGTCCAAAGGGGGGGGGGGATCACGCGTGCACACACACACACACACACACACACACACACACACACACACACACACACACACACACACACACACACACACACACACACACACACACACACACACACACCTTATGTGGAAGAGACGAATGGGTGGAGGTACACATGGGTCTGACTGGAGAAAACCCAGAGACCCAGGTGTTCCTTCACCCAGCCCCCCCCCCCCCCCCACTGTGAACTGCCTCCTTCAGTAAAACCTGTGGGTGTAGATCATATTTCCCCAACTACAAACACCACTGAGATCTGACCTGGGGCCAGCCATCTGATCTCTAGTCACTCTGAGGAGCTCATCACAATCTGACTGTAGTCCAGTAAGTGAAGCAGCGACTCCCCTTAGGGAACACTTGGTGTAATCTCTGAAGCCCCGCAAGGACACGCCCTCCATCTTAAAGAAGGACAAAAACGTGAGATTGAAAGGGAACACACGGCCTCCATTTTTAACCTCTAGTGTGCCTTAAATATTTAATTTCTTAACATCGCATTGTGCATCTTGTTGGCCGGCATGTGGCTCAGGAGGCAGAGCGGGTTGGCTGGTAACCGAAAGGATGCTAGTTCAAACCCCGGCCTTGCGTGGCTGACACCGCTGTCGGTGTGTGAATGTGTGTATGAATGTGTAAATATTAGGCTATAGTGTAAAGCGCTTAGAGTGGCCACTGGTTAGGAAAGCGCTGTCTAAATGTAGTCCATTTCCGCACCATGTTCAAATGTTTTAGAATTGGGAAGAGAGGATGTGAGCAATTATGAGTTGTGGACCGACAGCCAAGAATCCCCAGAAGGTGGCAGACAGACAGTGCCCCCCCCCCCACTGTGCTTCCTCAGTCAGACAGACACGGAGTGGCGTCACCACCTGTTCTCCTCGTACAGAGGAGCCGTGAGCCGTACCTCCTCCCCACTAGAGGAGGGGCTCCCGATTCCACTCACTACCAGGGTTGGTTCTTTGTTTGCTTTGTTGCACGTTTAAAGTCTGGCTCGAAAACAATCGTCCGACTGCAATAATCTAATCTGGGCGGTCGTGTTTGTTATGCATCACCCTGCGACTCTGCGGAGGACTCCTGCTGTGATCCAATAAGGTTTGTGATGAGGATTTTCACATTCAAATAGGGATCAGCCTTCCCCCCTCCCTCCACACACACACACACACACACTTGCACCTTCTTAAATCCCTTAACCCTCTCCCAGCAATGCTTCCATGCCCATAAAACCACAATATCCTGCAAACACACAGCATCTCAATTCATATCTACTACAAACACAGCAGTATCTTAAATGTCCACCTCCTAGGCCTGAAGGCACACACACACACACACACACACACACACACACACACACACACACACACACACACACACACACACACACACACACACACACACACACACACACACACACACACACACACACACACACACACACACACACCCCTTAAGTGAGTACGTCGCCAGCCAATCCCGTCCCCTTGCCTCCACATGCATCCGATAGCTTAAGCTTATGGACGAGGTTATTATGCGTTATGAGGTGCTGACCGTGCACAGTGCGAGTGGGGTGGATTACGGCTCTATGCAGTGAGAGCGATGTCGACGGACCACATGGGCATGATGGCAGACTCCAATAAGCACACGCCCATGAGAACATCAAAAGAACTATCAGGCCCGTCAGTCGCCGACGCCAAAGCCCTATTCAAGGCCACTCTGCTGCAGGGGGGGGGGGGGGGGGGGGTCAGAGCTGTGACTGGAGCAGGACAATTGTGGTCGGTGACACGTTTTGTCGCTCTACGCATCGAGCACCTTCTTTTGATCGTGTTTTCAGCGAGTCACAGCCACAATAAAGTCTATTTTTATCCATCCCTGATGACGGCAAAGGCTGTGGGAGGCCAGGTCATTGTGTGTGTGGTGGGGGTGTCTATACCCCCGTCAGTATTCATGGTTCTGGTCCATAGCTGTGCTGAGAGCACAGCTCACAGGAGGAAAACAGCAACAGCATGTCCTTCCCTCTCACTCGGAGAGTAAAATCACAACCTGGGCCAAAGATAGGCAGCTTGCGTCTGCAGCAGTGCAAACATTGGGGATATGACGCTATCGAACATTAACAACGCCTTAATGACCATGGGTGCTGCTCAGAGCACAGGCACACCATCTGATAAGGAGGAGGGCGGCTTGCGTCGCTCCTCTCTGATCCTCTTCACTCACTGACCGACGAGACGCCGTCCGCCCCCCGCCGCCGCAGACACACACCCCCGCCTCCGCCTAAAGTGGGTCAAACCAGTGACTGCTCACCCAGTTACCGTGCGCTTAGAGTGATCTGCTCTCCACCAGACTGCATACGTCAAAAATGTCTGCTGCCAACCAGACTGCACACGTAATATGAGGCTGAGGCGCCCAAATGTTCTGCTGTACCAGCCACGCCCACAAGAGACACAATGCTGGACACACATGGATGAAACACACACATTGATGAGAAATAAGAATATATATATATACAATATATATAGAAGGATTAAGGACATTAAAGAGGGAAGGTAAGGAAAGGCACCCGTCAAGCATGCACAGAGCTCCACAGGCAGGTATTCAACAGGGGAAACGCAATACTTCTGGCTGATTCAATTACATTTCATGCATCTCTACTCCAGCAATTTCCTCTCCCCCACCCCCAGCCAACATCTCCACATAGTCCTGTTCTCCCCCCGCCTTCTCCCCCTCCATTTCCTTCTCCATCTCAATCCCCAATCGATCGCCAGTGAATTCCCATTCATATTCTCGATCCTCATGCAGGCACTCACACCTCCATCTTACCCCCCCCCCACCTCCCTCCTTGACATTCTCCGCGTACTCACCACCTTCCCCGCAGCCTCGCTGTCCTGATCATCCCTGCATCACTGCCGCTTCCTCCCGCAGAACTGGTGCAGAAAGACACACGCCCCCCCCCCCCCCACGACACACGGCTGGTGTCAGATCCGTTTGAGAGCGGCCGAGAGAGCCAGATCTCCTCCCCTGGCTTTACTATCGGCGGGTGACTCCAGCGCGCACACACTGACACACTGCCTCCGCCTCCTGTTCCCTGGTAACGGGGGAATCTGAGCCAGAATCATGTATGCCGCGGACACCCCCCACTACCCCACTCTGCTAGACCCCTCCTCCTCCTCCTCCTCCTCCCCTCTCTCTCTCTCTCTCCCCTCTCTCTCCCTTCCGCCATCCATCCTTGCTCGGGAGGAATAAATATTTCAGCTCTAAATGAAGAATGCCGTTGCTAAGCTCCCCTTCCACACTGCCTGCTGAAATATTAAACGTGCGCGTGCGCGCATGTACAAAGACAACGTTTCTCTTTTGTCCAGTTCTAGTGATAAATGTATAAAATCTTTCTTGTGCATCACATTTACATGATGATTCCAGAGTCCCCCAATGCACTGAAGCACAAGAGAAACAAAATATTTATTTATCGATAGGAATGTTTGCGTGCTCATTCCATTGGAGCCGGTATGTTATTCTGTATTAAGGTTGTCCAGTAAACACAATTCACACACACTAAACCCCCTCCCCTCCCTGTCGCTCGCTTGCAAAGCCGGGGATTATGGGTAATGGAGTTTTTCACAACACTCCGTGCTTGTGGTTTGCAAGTATTTACACACAGCTATTCCTTTCAGTGCCATTATACACAAGTGTGTGTGTCTGTGTCCGTGGGTCCTTTTGTTGTTCCAAGATAGGCTTACATAGACAAAGCAACTCGCCTAAGTCATTGAAGAGAGACAAGTCAATTATAAATGAGACACACAATCCTGTGCAGAGTAATTGAATGGCCGTGACTATTAGAAGCATTGCCCAGTCTAACATATTCTCCTTATAAACACAATAATTACGACTACATAATGACGCAACAATAAGACCAACCTTGTCCCAGTCACTGCTCTGTAGATCAAGGCTTGCTAACTGCTCTTTATTTAGTTATGCGCAGCCAAGCAACGGTGCTTTCTAATCCGGAAGACACGCACATGGATGAATAGCTATTGAATTGACTCGCCACGCTTTCTAAACAAAGTCTGAAGGCATGTGGTTGCCTTCACTGGTCTGGTACAAAATTACACGTTTTAAAAAACACAACATAACCGTCTGTGGGGATTAAGCCCTAAATTAATGAAGCTATAACATCATGGCCAGATTAGAAGCATCTTTGGTTACATAAGGTTTGATCCGCATCCCACCGACTTCAGCTCACAGGAGCATTGGATTCGACGATTGTTGAACTTTAATTTGACTTTAATCTGAGTCATAAATGTGAGACAATAAAAATACCTGCAGTTTTACGAGTAAGGGAGTGACACGGACAAACGCCAACTCCTTCTGCGCTAAAGGAATGCTTTCCAATGTCACTGCCTTCATCCCCTAAAAGGGTAACACGCGATCCCAGGATACAGCGACGTATTAAAAGGTTGATTTATATTAGATTGGAAAATATTGCAAGATTTCCACTGAGCCGTGATCCAAATCTTATGGCTCCTGTTGGCATAACTTACTCTCTGATCACCACCCACATAACTCTGCCGTCTCCATCATAAGGCATCAATAAATCTAAATCTTGGCATTAATTACTCTGTGATCGACACCACCATAACTCGGTCCTCTCCAGACCTTAAGTCTACTCTCGGCATAACTTCCTCTCAGATCACCGCCACCATAACTCTGTCCTCCCCCGTTCACCTCACCTTCAAAAGCTTCCTCCTGTTTGGTGCGTAGTACAGGCGGCCTGCTCTCCCAGGCTGAGACTCCAGTCTGCAGTGGGCCAGCTCCCCACGGCTCAGGACCCTTCTCTGGCCGCTCCCGTCCCCAGGCCTACCCCCTGAAGGGGCTCCGTCTGCCCGCTCGGGGTCCGAGCCGCCTCGCCTCCTCCCCGGCTCAGCGTCCGGGTCGGCCTTCGCCTCCAGGGCCTTGTAGTAGCTCTTGATCAGACTGTGGAGGGTGAGGACCACCAGGGTGCACAGCACATACATGATCCCCCCCCACCCCCCCGGCCGAGTGGGTGGGGGCCCCTAGCACAGGGCTAGCTCCCCTTCCCGGTCGGTGATCCCGTTAAGGTTCAACAGAGTCGCACTCGCACCCTCCAGGCGGCCGTTGTCGAAATGCTCAAGGGTCGGGCATCTCAGCCTCCCAATACGTCCGCGAGGTCCGAGCGATCGGTGGATCAAAGTCCGTCGTCATGAGACATCATGACTTCATCTTTCCATTCAGGCAGGATAATTGGTCCAATCGGGTTGCTTTCAAAGTCCAACTGCCATTTGTTTTGTTTTGAATCCAACAGGCGAGCTGAATGACCACTACAGGTATTTCTGGATCCGTTTTACACGGGCAAGGCGCAAACTCTCCCAAGTCTTAATCCCAGATCTCTCTTCCCTCAGTCGTCACTCAGAAATACCCTGTGATGCTGAATTGCAAATCGTTATAATCCGCTCGTCTCCTCATTCCGGACTCGCCCACAAACAGGCTCACACCTACTTGCGTTATCTCACCTGTTCCACCTCTGTACGCAAGTCCCATGCAGATTAGATTAAAAAAGTGGACCTTGTTCAATCTTCATAGCTTTACGTTTTCTTTACTTCACCCTGCCAGGTGCACAGCCCAGGTAACCTAAGGCTTCAGCAGCTCGGTGTCGATGTAACTCAAGAAGCCCGGTCCTCATTTGCATCCTCACTTTAGACGCGCAAGGCGGAGAGACAAATTTGCCTGCAAAGCACCAGGAAACCGCGGCGCAGCGAAGTCGGCAGTGTACTCAACAAGCAGCTGGAAACTCCCAACACGTTGCCTTCAATGCACCCCAAAGAGGGAAGCCTTCTTCTCCTCTGGAGCAGAAGGTGGGTCACGCCGTCTTCGGTCCCCCTCGTGTTCCGCCTCACCTCCTGCGGGGTTAGTAGCAAAGTCCCGGTGCGGCAGAACCGGGAGCCTGAGAGAGTCCAGTCCAGTCCTGAAGTCCAGTCCGGTCCTGAAGTCCAGTCCGGTCCGTCCTCGCTGGGAAGAGTTGGGAGTACTGGCGGGGATGGGACGGGGACAGGGATGATGGGGGTTTGTACTTCACCAGAGACACTCACTCTCACTCACCCCTCGCCTCCCTGCTGGAGATTAGCGCCCTCACAGGTTAGCGCTTCACCTCGCTGAACCGAGCCAGCCCGAATCCTCCATTCACTGTCCCTCTCTCCGACGTCCCTCCATGCCCAGCCCCCCACCCACCCCGCCCTCTGGCCATCTGCTGCCCCGGGATAAACACATAAACACTGGGACGGGGCAGAGCAACCGCCGGTGATGTAACATGATTGAGTCTGCCTGAGGATTCCTAGGATTCAGGATCCTCTTCTTTTTTTTTTTCATACGGACACTCATTCCAACAGTCGATAGACGCACCATCGAAGCAGAACTCTGGCTTCCCATTGGTGGAGAAGGGCGACCTCGCTGGCCCACCGTTGGTCAGGGGAAGCGGATAAGACCGTGAGGCTCCCCTCACAGCATGGGACCTGACACTGTGAATCAAAGGTCTGAGTTGTGACGCCCGCCTCGAGTGATCAGCCAGGACACTGCTCCCTCTGTGGCCGGCCAATCACCCTGCTGTACAAAGACTAAAGGACAGTCTTGAGAACAAAAGGGAGAGCAGCACAGTTTCCACCCGAGTGGTCACTTTCAGCGTCTTAATTGGAGGGGTGGGACCCTGAAGGGAGCAGAGCTTATCCAGTTCATCCACGTGCCATGGTTCTGGAGTTCAAGTCGAAATTCACCGGAATCTAAAAGGGCATGACTTCTTGTAACGAGGAAGGAACGTTCACAGAGCCAAGTTTATTGAACAGTGATTAAATACAACAACGGGAATCAAATTAAAGCATTAAACCATTAAATCATAAACAAGGAACCATGAAGAGATCATAACTACAGCCACATCCAGTTCTTCAAATGTTCTACTTGAAAATAAGAATAACTTGCTAGAATAGTATACAATAGCACAATCAATGCACTTCACATGTTTACGATGCCGGCCACCATTTTATGTTGTACGTCCTGGCACTTAATGTACGCACTTAATCTACATTGCACTTATTCATAGTACTTAATTGTGTAGCATCTGCAGTAGCTGCTATCATTGCTGTACACAGGGAATGGGTTAGCCTAGCGATTGTTAGTACTTGCACTTGGTTCTATGAACATCTTCACTGTACTGACAGCAATATATTGTTTCACTACTTATGACAAATGTACTTATTGTAAGTCGCTTTGGATAAAAGCGTCTGCTAAACGCACTAAATGTAATGTAAATGTACAATTGCTGAACCGAAAACGAACTTCCAGGCACCCACTGAAAGGAGGTCGGCTCTCCTGGTCCCTGGGTGGCCCACGATGTGGACTCTGGGCTGGGACCCGTGGTCACAATTAGACACTGATGTCCATGGGTCATTCATACAGCCGGGCATAATGCCACCCAAGTCAACAAGCTACATGAAATAGCTACAATAGTACTGGGGCAACTTCATATTTACAACACTCTTAGAGCCGGTATTAATGAAACCACTGTCTTGTACTCAACCAGCCTTCAAAGAAAAGGTATGTGCCACGTGTGTCGCTGACCAGATATCTATTAGCACGCACCCGCTTGCTTATCAGCAAATTAATTAATATGTCAAGCACAGATTCATAAATATGTCTTTAAGAAGCTGCCAGTCGATAGGATTCAAAAACATCATAGTCTGGATGCAAAGAAAACTGAGCTACAATACATTTGTCATAATGAACAGTGCCTTGATGTTTCCCTGTCACTTTAGGACTGTAATCTCTGCAGCCTCGGGTTCGTCCAGGATCCAAACAGGTCAGGAGGTGTGCATGTCAACGGGCACAACGGGTATGTGCACGTGCACTCCAGGCCAGACCACCTGGGTCTAAGCAGCTTACGTTAGAATCCTGCCTCCCCTTCATGTCAAGAGCGGGGTTCATGTCAAAGAGGGGTTCAAGTCTCCTCATCTTACATTAATAACATGAAGATCTTTAGCCGACTTCTGGTTCAGACACTGTTGAAACTCCGCCAGTGAGAGTAGACAAGAGGGAGAGAGAGAGAAGGAGCGAGTTTCCACCCAGTTGGGTCACCATGTAATTTACACAGAAATAGCACAGATGAGAGGGAGGGCGGACGAGCGCAATGCATTTTGGGACGGAAAAGGGATTTATGAATACATTGAGGCTTCTGGTGGTTTTTCTGCTGACTTCCTCTGCTTAAATATGGAAGAACGACGGGTTCACAACACATGGAGCATTCCGGGAGTAAGGAAGGAAAGTAAGGAAAACAAGAAAGTGAATCCCCCAAGCGGGAGCTCTTAGCTATGTCTCCTCCCCCTCTTCCTGTGTTACCTCGAGGATCAGCAAGTTGTGTTCCCACCCCGGGACTCAGCCACGGGCATGGAGAGATCACTAGAGTTAAACCCTGAAGAAACAAAGTCAGGCCAGAGCGGTTTTCTCAGGATGCCCCCACAAGGGAAAGTGAAATGACTGCAATGTAACTCTAATCCACAAAGGAATAACGTTGTACTGTTTAACTTGTCAGAAAGAACTCCTTTTCTTTCTTACAAGAATTCCTGACGTTTTTGTGACATCCATTGTATAGATGATTGTGAACAAATACGAGAAACATTTGTTACAGGAAGTAACTACTCTACTATACACATGATCTATACATCTCTGAATAGGAAACAAAGCTGAGAAACACACACCCACACCAAGAATGCTTAGGAAGGAAAAGAGAGTCCTCTCAGAAATCAAATGAGGCTGTTAAGACTTTCTGCTGCAATAAAAGGCCGTAGATAACATCTTAACATCCTTAAGAGAATGTCCTTATTTTGAGTATGGCCAATCTTTAAGAGAAATATTAAGTGGTCGCACACTGATGTGTTTCCCATCTCATCCTAGAGGCCTGTTTGCTGTCCCTTCCCCTAACATCAAGTAGTCCATACCACACAGCAACACATTCAGTCTTTCCCTGTACAGACGTAGCATTTGGTGTTCAATAGAGACTTCATCCGAGACAATACTTATTTTAGAAGACCATCTAACCAAACAAGGCTTTAGTTTTATTTCAACATAGTCATTCCGAAGTAAAAAGGCATTTATATTGTGCATTAGCCAATGAAAAGAAAAAAAAGACAGAATTAGATACCGATGAAAAGAACCAGCAGTTTAATTGTTTAAACAGTTCCCTAAACAAAGTGACTTTGTTTAACGTGCTTTGGTCGCTTATGAGTCAGTGTGCATCAATAGTCCCTTTAATGACTCAGCCAGACAGCGCCCTCTGGTGGTCCATTTGGTTATACTCCACACTGGGGCGTTAATGACCAAACATAAAATGACCGTTTTATTTTAACACCGCACGCCGAGTCAAACCCATCTAGACATACAGCGATAGATTATGTATATGGTCCACTCCCACATCATCTAGGAAAAATACATGATTCATCCTTATGCATAAACTGCTGCCAGTAGGCTACTCTGGATAAACGTGCCAAGAGCTCTCAGGGAGAACATACCGGGGATACTGAACATAAGAGGCCTGGGCAGTCCTTCATTTCAACGTCTCTTCTGAGGGCCTCCCAGGGCCGGTTCAACAGACTGCACTTTTAAGGTCTGGACAAGACTCAGGCAACCACATTAACTAAGGACTGGATTTGACCATGCTTGCAGCAGGCTGCATTAACAATCTCTATTTGCACTTTCACCCGAGCAATTTATTAGTAACCCGTTATCTTTGACGCACATTGTGAGTTTCGACTTGAGCTGACAATAACGATGTCTAGGAAGCTTGCTGCATGTCTATAAGCTACAGTCTGATCGCAAATAAACAGGCCTGCATATAAAATATAAACCAGGGCGGTGTAGTCTACTACGCCCTGAGGCTTGGCGCGCCACCGCCTCCCTACGCCCAGCAGTCCACCAGCGGTTCTTCTGACAGAGCCCCCGTGACTCCAGCCTCTGGAATGCTCTGAGGATGACGCGTGAGGAGCAGCGGGCCATCATGGAACAAAATGCGTTCTCAAGTCAGTCCCATGAGGCGCGTAACCCAGCATTACGCGCACGACCGCGGGCACTTACAACCGGGTATGGCTCCCACATGCTCAGAGAGCGCAGTCCTAAATCATCTCTACAGTGTTGTGATTGACTGATTGTCTGAAATAGGTCCGAGACTTCACAGTGTTGTTCCTTCGGTGAGTCCCTGACGAAGCGGTGTATTTATAGATGGAACCGTTTGTTTCTCCAGACACACCCTGCGGGGGAAGGACTTAACTTAACCGCCTCCATGTGCTTCTCCTTATTGGAGGATGCGTGGAGGATCCTGGATAAACCATATCGCGCCTGAGAGATGACATGGCTGCGCGCGCATCTCACCACGACGTAAAAGTTCGGGAAAAAGTTCGAGGAAAGTTTGGAACGTCGAGTTTTGTTCGCGCGTAGAAACTTCCACTGTTCCATCAGTGAAAGTCCCGAAGTGAGTTCAGCCTGTAGGCTACTGCAGCCAACCGACCTCTGCACTAAAGTCATAAGAATCCAACAGTTTGGTGTCTGTCACGAAAACATCAAGCCCTAGATTTACATCCAAGCTGCGCTCAATTAATTAATCCAAAAGGTTTTTCTGTTTACGTTTTATTTCGAACCTACCTCCGGTCCTGAGCGCAAAACCTCCTCCTCTTCCCCTCGTGTGGTTATTATTATTCCGATACTGTTGGTGGGTCCTGGTTCTGAGTCCTCTCCTGAGATGAGGCAGTTCTTTGGAGGAGCTGCTCGTCGTCTACCGAAACCAAAGAGTTCCTCCTCTGCCCTTCTGAATGCAGCTGCGCTCTGAACAGCTGAGGGTGGTGACGTGTGACGTCAGCCGGCAAATCAATCACAGAGCAGGGAAACCGCTGTCTGTCTGTCCGCATGGACTCGTAATAACTATATGCATGGTTTGGTTTATCAAAGTGACAAGCGCCCTTATAATTATTCTGAGGTAAGTTTTACATTAGGAGATACCATATAAATGAATACCATATTGTTGGATCATTTCCCGGTAAAGTCACCAGCCACCCCCTTCTCGAGAAATAGGTCTGAAGATCCTTCTCATTCGATCTATTTCTAAATAATACACAAACAAAACGACATTTTGTTCACATAATTGTATTTATAAAATAACATTTTCACCAAACAGCGCTTATTTTATTGGTCATAATCGAAAATTAAATCCCTGAGCATTGTTCTATATGACTACAAAAAATGGACTACGTTTGTTTCAAGTCTTTTGGAAAATACACAGTCAGAAAAAATACAATTAAATCATCTAACAAGCCCCTGATGAACCATGTCAAATGGGGTTCCTCAAACGTTGTGCGAACCATTATGTTGTACACAAGCATTTCTAGGAGAGATTGTTCTAGAAGATATGAATGAAAATTCTGTACTCCTTCGTTCCCGCATTCACGTTGTTATTTTTTCATTCATGGTAGACAGACTCTGGACACAATGAGCACTTCCATAGCTTCCTGGAAGCATTTCCTACACACACACACACACACACACACACACACACACACACACACACACACACACACACACACACACACACACACACACGCACACACACGCACAGTGCTATAGAGTAGTTTAAAAACATCAGTTAGATAGATAGAAGATGGAACAAATAAAGGATCAAGCTACCAAAAGCAGTTATTGCATCTATAAAATTAAGAGAATTTGCTTAGCACAGTTTAGCATAGTGAAGGCCATAGTTTGTCACAAAGGGATAGTAATGTATTACAACAGGGACAATGGCAATAACGAAAAGCTTGAATCAGCAGCAAACCTGAGATAAGGACTGAGATATTGTGGGGAATCAGTGCGCGTGTGTTTCTCTGTATCAATGTATGTTGTAGTGTGGCCATAGTCAGGAATCTGATTATACAAAAGTAGGAACCATCAATACCGCCTACATACCTATCCTGGGTTTATTGAATTGATAGATCGGTCTAGTATCCTAGAATTGGCCTTCAACAAACATCTGGCCTACTTCCTACTGTAGTCTGCTATCAGACCTGATAGCCAGATATCAGCGGGAGGAACACGTGACGTTATCACACGGTTCAAAGTGGCTCATCACATCCAGACCTAACCAGGTCCTTAACCAGGTCCTAGACTAGATCCTAGACCAGATCCTAAACCAGATCCTAAACCAGGTCCCAAACCAGGTCCTGAAACAGGACCTCAACCCCCTGTGGTCCCGTCCTCCTCCTCTCCCCGTCAGTGTCTACTCCTCCTCCTCCTCCTCTCCCCGTCGGTGTCTACTCCTCCTCCTCTCCCCGTCAGTGTCTACTCCTCCTCCTCCTCTCCCCGTCAGTGTCTACTCCTCCTCCTCCTCTCCCCGTCGCTGTCTACTCCTCCTCCTCCTCCTCTCCCTGTCAGTGTCTAGTCCTCCTCCTCTCCCCGTCAGTGTCTACTCCTCCTCCTCCTCTCCCCGTCGGTGTCTACTCCTCCTCCTCCTCCTCCTCCTCCTCCTCCTCCTCCTCCTCCTCTCCCCGTCGGTGTCTACTCCTCCTCCTCCTCCTCTCCCCATCGGTGTCTACTCCTCCTCCTCTCCTCGTCAGTGTCTACTCCTCCTCCTCTCCCCGTCAGTGTCTACTCCTCCTCCTCCTCTCCCCGTCAGTGTCTACTCCTCCTCCTCCTCCTCCTCCTCCTCCTCCTCTCCCCGTCAGTGTCTACTCCTCCTCCTCCTCCTCTCCCCGTCGGTGTCTACTCCTCCTCCTCTCCCCGTCAGTGTCTACTCCTCCTCCTCTCCCCGTCAGTGTCTACTCCTCCTCTCCCCGTCGGTGTCTACTCCTCCTCCTCCTCCTCTCCCCGTCAGTGTCTACTCCTCCTCCTCTCCCCGTCGGTGTCTACTCCTCCTCTTCTCCCCGTCGGTGTCTACTCCTCCTCCTCCTCCTCTCCCCGTCAGTGTCTACTCCTCCTCCTCTCCCCGTCGGTGTCTACTCCTCCTCCTCTCCCCGTCGTTGTCTACTCCTCCTCCTCCTCTCCCCGTCGCTGTCTACTCCTCCTCCTCTCCCCGTCAGTGTCTCCTCCTCCTCCTCTCCCCGTCAGTGTCTACTCCTCCTCCTCTCCCCGTCGGTGTCTACTCCTCCTCTTCTCCCCGTCGGTGTCTACTCGGCCTTGCGGCCCCGCTCCACGCTGAGTAGCTCCTCCCCCCCGACCCGGGGGGTCATGCGGATCACCAGCGAGCCGTCGGTGGTCTCGGAGACCGCGTCCTCGTCCCCGGGGGGCGGGGCCCGCGGGATGGGGGAGCGTCGGCGCATCGGAGAGGGAGGCGGGACGTCGCCCTGGAGGCAGAGGGGGAGAGAGAGGGGGAGAGGGAGCGAGGGAGAGGGGGAGAGGGAGAGGGAGAGGGAGCGAGGGGGAGGGGGAGAGGGAGAGGGAGAGGGAGCGAGGGGGAGGGGGAGAGGGAGAGGGAGAGGGAGCGAGGGAGAGAGGGAGAGAGGGAGAGGGGGAGAGGGGGAGAGAGGGAGAGAGGGAGAGAGGGAGAGAGGGAGAGGGGGAGAGGGGGAGAGAGGGAGAGAGGGAGAGAGGGAGAGGGGGAGAGTGGGAGAGAGGGAGAGAGGGAGAGATGGAGAGGGGGAGGGAGCGAGGGGGAGGGGGAGAGGGAGAGGGAGAGGGAGCGAGGGGGAGGGGGAGAGGGAGAGGGAGAGGGAGCGAGGGAGAGAGGGAGAGAGGGAGAGGGGGAGAGGGGGAGAGAGGGAGAGAGGGAGAGGGGGAGAGTGGGAGAGATGGAGAGGGGGAGAGAGGGAGAGAGGGAGAGAGGGAGAGGGGGAGAGGGGGAGAGGGGGAGAGGGGGAGAGAGGGAGAGAGGGAGAGGGGGAGAGAGGGAGAGAGGGAGAGGGGGAGAGAGGGAGAGAGGGAGAGAGGGAGAGGGGGAGGGAAAGAGGAGAGTTGGAGAGAGGAGAGGGGGAGAGGGAGAGAGGAGAAAGGGAGAGAGGTAGAGAGGAAGAGGGGAAGAGGGAGAGGGAGGGAGGAGAGGGGGAGGGAGAGAGGGGTTCAGTTGAGTCCTGTTGGCGGTCAGTCGACTACGGGGCTGGGAGGAAGGGGGGGAACGGGAGCTAATGCTGAAGCGTGAACAACAAGACATGGACCTTAGTAGGGAATACAAAACGTGCCGGGTCACACTAGGAAACTGTTCAAAGGAGACCTTATCCGAACCAATGACACCTTATTTTAGAAGACCATCTGACCAAACAAGGCTTTGGTTTTATTTCAATACAGTCATTCAGTAATAAAGGCATTTTCTATTTTGTGTAAGCTAATACAGAGAAGAAAAAAAACGTGAAAGAACTGGTTACCCATGCCATGAAAAGAACCAGCAGTTCATAATTTTTTTAAATGGTAAAAGTGTGAAAGTGTCTCACTTGTGAGACCCTTTCACAGAGGTGTAGTTGTAAGAGCACCTCAGGTGTCGCTCATACCGCTGATTATGGGACTGCACCTTTGATGTCGGCCTACCAAGGCGTGGGTGCCAGACTTGTCCTCCCTGGTTTAGTCTACTACCCGCGCCCTTGAGCAGACCCATAACTAGTGGTGTGAGCAATACCTGTGATTGTCCAATGACGACACTACTGTGAAAAAGGGTGTTTCGGAAAAATGACTCAGATTCATTGACCGTGTGAGACGGCAATGCCTCCAAGGTTGGATGTTTGGTGTTTCATTCTTTACACTTCCTAGCGACGTAGTGAGCACCTCTCTAGACATGCAGCTCTTCTTCATAAAAAAATATATTTAGGGGCATTTAGCAGATGCTTTTATCCATAGCAACTTACAATAAGTACATTTGTTAGAAGAAAGAGAAAATAAATCAATGATAAATGAAACCCATTCCCCATAAACAACAAAGACAGGTAGGATAAGGTGCTACACAATGCCAAGTACGATTTTTAAGGATGTACAACATATAATAAGTGCGTACAATATGTGCCAGGACGTGCAACATACAATAAGTACGTACATTAAGTGCCAGGACGTACAACATAGAATAAGTGCATACATTAAGTGCCAGGACGTGCAACATAGAATAAGTACGTACATTAAGTGCCAGGACGTGCAACATACAATAAGTACGTACATTAAGTGCCAGGACGTGCAACATACAATAAGTACGTACATTAAGTGTCAGGACGTGCAACATACAATAAGCACGTACATTAAGTGCCAGGACGTACAACACACAAAATGTTGTTCTTCAGAGTGACATAGCGAGTACCTCGGTAGCCATGTAGCTCTTCTTCAGCTTGGCGAAGGTTCCCTCAAGCCCCGCCTCCTCGGTGACCTGCAGCGCCGCCTTGAACAGCTCGGGGGTCGGCGGTCGCATCGTGATCACCTCCACCGTCCCCTTGTCCACCTTGGCGTCCGTCTTCTTGTCCTTGGTCAGCATCGTCCTGCACGGAGAGGGAGAAACACAAACAGTGTGCGTGTGAGTGTGTGTCAAGGGAGACACACACACACACACACACACACACACACACACACACACACACACACACACACACACAGGCACTGTGTGTGTGTTTGGGGGGGGGGGGGGCATGCAGCTGTGCGTGGAGGAAGGAAACTCGTGCGCCCACGGAAACACTCACCCAATTACACACACACATGCGCGCGCGCACACACACACACACACACACACACACACACACACACACACACACACACACACACACACACACACACACACACACACACACACACACAAAGCATTTCTAAAGGTTGTTCTTGGTATTGCTTTACTTCTTTTTTCTTTCTTTTAAAATATTTTCCTTTTATTCATAACCTCTTCGAACCCTTCCTTCTCTGGACAGAGTACGGGCACTCACACAGTCACGCACTCACGCACACGCAAACACACACACACACACACACACACACACACACACACACACACACACACACACACACACACACACACACACACACACACACACACACACACACACACACACACATTCCTGCAACTAACAAGCTAAATGCCAGCATGGTGTTCTGCTCAGAGGCTGCAGGGACACCAGGCCGGGCCACGGGACTGGGATTATCGTGGCTAATTACCCGCCTACTGGCCTGATACCACAATCAGCAGCTACTCCCGCCTCAATCACGAGCTTAAACGGCGTCTCCCCCTGAACCCAGGAAGAGCGCAGCGACCCGCTACAGAGTGAACAACAGCTTCCCAGGAGACAGGGAGACGTGCGGAACCCGAATCAACCGGCCCCTCCGCAAACCCCTTCACCAGACTTTAAACCAAAGCGCTATGTAGGGGTGGATGATGAATGGGTGAATGTGGTTGTGTGCGGTGCGAGCAATCCCAGCGTTTGTGTTTGTCGCCCTCTGGCGAGGCCTTGTGGTGTTGGTAGTAGCGGTGGTAGAAGTAGCAGCAAACAGCCACACAGGCAAGCCAACAAGCTAGCATCTTCCGACGCTGTGGATCAAGCACGGAGGCTCCGCCCTCACTTGGCCTTCTTCCTCAGCAGTTTCTGGGACTCAGGGTAGTGCACGAGGATCTCGGCCAGGTCCTTCTTATCCAGGATAAAGACGTTGACGAATCCGTGGGCTTTAACGTTGGCCGTGCGCCGGTTGCCTCCGCCTCCGGCCAGCAAGCTGAAAGTAAACAAAATACAATACCACGAGGCTGTGTCAGCTGTTATTGTATGTTGTGCGTCCTGGAACTTATCATAGACACTTATTGTATGTTGTACGTCCTTGCACTAGCGGCTTACCATAGCTGTCTCTATTGTATACAGGGAATGGGTTAACATAGTGATTGTTAGTGCTTGGCACTTGGTCCTATGAACATCCTTACTGTCCCGACAGCGATATATATCGTTGTTTCTCTTTCTTTCGACAAATGTACTTAGTGCAAGTGGCTTTGGATAAAAGCGTTTGCTTAATGCCTTAAATGTTAATGTAAATCAAAATAATGTTAGTGTTTCTGCCTGCACACACACACACACACACACACACACACACACACAGCGGGGTCGGTTCCCTCCATCGGTCTGCATGAATCCCGAAAAGACCCCGTCGCTGTTAATGTTGTGCCCACGCACTGGGTTCACACTAGGGCCGCTCGATTATGGGAAGATCATAATCACGATTATTTTGGTCAATATTGAAAACACGATTATTCAAACGACTATTTTTGAGTTTGAAAACGTGATGTATTTATTCAACGTGTCTCTCAAGAAAAAAATCTCTTTGTAACTGAGAACTTAAAAAAACCTTAAAAACATACACAAAATGGTCAAATAGAAAATGTTCAAATCTAAAGTAATTTACAGATATGTATCCAGCTGTCCTGCTTTTTCTATAAAACATTTAATAAAAAAAAAATATATATATATATATAGATTATATTAGTTTTCTGATCGTTTGACGCTAAAATCGAAATCGCAATCAATATTCGATTAATCGCGCAGCCCTAGTTCACACTACAGTTCATGGACTGGCCCGACCTCCTGAGCGACCCAGGGACTCTGACCTGATCTCCCCGAACACGGAGCCGGCTCGGATGGTGACGAAGACGATCTGCAGGTCCGGCCCCCCCACCACCTGGACCTCGCCCTGCTTGATGATGTACATCTCCCTGCCGATCTCGCCCTGCGACCACCAGGACACGAGTTGTTAGTCTCCTGCCCATGCACACGCGTGTGATACACGTGTTTGAATGCAAATGGACTGCATTTACATGGGGCAAGTTAGGGTGAGTTGCCTTGCTCAAGGACACTCAGCTAGTAGGTGCCGGGGATCGCTCCAGCAACCTTCTGGTTACCAGCCAACCCACTCTACCTCCTGAGCTACTGCTGTTTGTGTTGGTCACACTCATGCTTGTTGTACTCAGACAGACTGTCTGAGTACAGCACAAGCTGTGGCAGATGGTTCTTGTTGTGTTTTTATTTGGTACCTTTTTGCAGACAAAGTCTCCGGGGAGGTAGACAACAGACTTGAGTCTTGTCAGCATGTCAAAGACCATCTGTCTGTCGCATCCCTGAGGAGGGACGGATAGACAGAAGGAGACAAAGCATTAAGTTGAACAATTTACATTTACATTTACATTAAAGGCATTTAGCAACTTACAATTGGTACATTTTTCAGTAGAAGATAAACTATAAATTTGGTAGAGTAAGGATGTTCAAAGAAGCAAGTGCCAAACACTAACAGTTGTTAGAACCAAGTGGTTAGAACACACTTGGTTTTGGGTAGAACCAAGTGTGTATTGAGAAGGTAAAGGCAGTCGTATGACAGGATGACGTCATAACAATAGTTGTGTGTGTGTTTCGCAACGCCCTCTGACCTGGAACAAAGCTACTTTACTGACGATGGAGTAGTTGACGTCCACGGCCATGTCCAGCCTCATCTTATCAGGGAGCTGGATCAGCAACTCTTGTTCGTCTGGAGACAGACAGACAGACAGACAGACAGACAGACAGACAGACAGACAGACAGACAGACAGACAGACACATAGACAGACGACAGACAGACAGACAGACAGACAGACAGACAGACAGACAGACAGACAGACAGACAGACACATAGACAGGACAAACAGGATGGTCAAAACATTGTCACTTGTGTGTCACCTAAGCAGTGCATCTGTTTGAGTCTCCTAGCAACAGCATCCCTGACCGTGTGACTTACCCAGCATGCCCTGGATCTTCCAGGTGTAGTCGTACCAGGTCTTGATCCGGTTCTGGACGTCCCGGGGGATGTGGTAGGAGGTCATGTACTTGACGGTGCTGTCCATGCACGCTCGGTAGTAGTTCTCGCCCGCCGTGGCCGCCCCCACCACGTCTCTCATCTAGGACAACAGAAGGTTGGGACAAACCAGTCGGTAAGGAGTGGGGAGGTCGGCTTTAGACTGGCAGACCGAAAACAATACATGACCAGGCTTAGGATTTAGAAGCGGTCTGACCTGACCAATCATGATGGAGAAGGCAAAGACGCCCGTGAAATAGTTCAGGAGCTGGAAGACGATTTCGAAGACAGTGGTGGGGTCGGGCAGCCCTCCGATGGTGATCAAGGTCTTCACGGCGAAGTAGTAGCACCGGATATACCTACGCATCAGAGGAGGATACGCTTTATCTCGTGGGATAATCAAAACACTCCGTTTTATAGTCAATGACTGTTTCACTATTTCATACTTCATATCATAATTTCCATTCATTGTAATTTCAATTTCATAGTAAATGTATTGCAAGTACAAATCTCAAGGTAAGAATGCATCTGAGGGGGTCATAGATCCTTACGCGTTGCCTTTGCCGTTGTAGACCCATTTGGTCGACCCTAGTCCCTCATAGTCGGAACCCCAGTAGAAGAGACATGCGTTGATGTGCAGGGAGTACAGTAGGTAAGCCGTGGTGCGCATGACCCTGGAAGGAGGGAACATGGGTTCAAAACTGGTTATGTACAATGTACAAAGCTGCACAATGAACGGCATATTAATCAAAATCGACATTTTCCCTTCTGCAATTAGATGATTGAGAAAGGTTGAATTTAATTAAAAAGAAAGGAAACCATTAAATAAATCAGATTTTGGTCATATCAAATTAAAAAACGATTACCACTCAGCAATTGCTTTATTATTGTTTTATATGCAGTAGGGGCCACTTGATATTCATTGAATGGATCATTAAATGGAAAATCGATAATTCCCCATCAATTATTTCAATTTTTATTTTTGTCATTATAGTGCAGCCCTTTTACAAGGTGAGTAGGATATTGACCTAAACGCAGAAGATCGTGATGTTGGTTGTTTGGTTGTTTTGTTGGACTTCGTGTTTTGTTGGACTATTCCTTGGTGTCCTTACCTCCAGATGTAGGCCTTCTTCATCACTGCCTCCACGCGGTCGTTGAACTCGTTGAAGACCATGTACTGGAAGACAGAGCCAGTCCGGTCAGAGTTTGGCTATTTCATATTCACCGCTCTGTAGAGCCACCCTTCCACACGCTCCTCATGACGCAGGCGCACACACGCGCTCACCTTGAGCAGTCGGGGGAAGCGCAGAAGGGAGTTGACTCCAGTGAAGTAGTACAACACCTCCAGGGGAAACAGGCAGATCATGTCCATCTGGGAGACACAACGTTTCACTGCAGAGGTGTTCGGGAGGGGACGGATTCAACACATCTCTGCGGGTGTCTGACAACACTTACCTTGAATCTCTCTGTGGTCATGTAGTGGTCTCTCATGTCCTTTTTATCACACTGCAGGAGAAAGACCCAGATGAAAACCAAGGCGTTCAGTGATGTTTTTTCTTTTCTCAACTGTAATGCATGTCCTCTGCAATAAACTGATAAGAAGGCGTGCATGATCAGACCAAAGATAGAAGTCATCCTCCACTGACCACAATGTCTCCACCACGAACAAACTCCAGCCTGGTTTGGAAGACGACCATGTCGGTGATGTAGATGAGGTCGCAGGTGTAATCCATGAGGAGCCAGAGGTGCACGTTCTCAGGCGTCTGGTATGGGAAGGCCCAGCGTACAGGGATCAGCCACAGGTTCCAGTTCCACGCCATGACCACGCATAGCAGCCACATCACATACAGAAAGTCTGCAGAGCAAGAGACAGACAATCAGTTCACACAACGTACAATTTAGCCGGAGCAATCTTCTGCCTTCCAACTTTTTTCTGGGTTTCCGTTCGTTTATTTTCTTCTATAATCTTCTACTTTCCAACCAGGTTTTTGGGGAGCTATCCCTAGCCTCTAGCCTATGGGAATAGGTTTGGTTGTGATTGTGATTGTGACGGATGGCACTGAATGCAACGCGACAGGGATTAAGTCCAGTTGCGTTCCCTTCAAAGGCCAGCGCTCCACCTACCGGTGTACGGGTCGATGCTGGAGGGGAAGCGGTACTCAAAGACGACGCGGAGCCAGTCAGGCATGGGGGGCAGCTTGGGCAGCGCAGGAAGCTTGATGGGATACCCGAAGAAGTCATAGTATATCTCCAGCTCCTCCTTCTCCTCCTCCCCATCCCCGGCTCCCTCGGTGGGGGCGTCCTTCTTCACGTCCTCTGGGGGTGGAGGAGGAGGAGGAGGAGGTGGAGCGGCGACGGGCACTGAAGAGATCAGATCCCCTGGTTAGATGTTGTCTGATAAAACACATGTGTTGCTAACTAGCAGACCCTTTTATAATTGGTTTTAAGATACAGGTTTTACGACCTAACATCCAACTCCTCGGCCTCTTGCTGATTGTTGCCGACAGGTAGAATGTGGACTTTGGGGTCCAACAAACAACCAGGACTATTCCGCCCGAAAATCGTCAAAAGTTCAACTTCAAACATTTAGAAACAAAAAGCGATTTTATAAAAGTCGGAAAAGAAAAAGGAGGCAATCTAGCCAATGCCATTATCAGTGATCCTTATCACTGAAGTCTAGAGCAACAGTACTCACTGTCCTCTTCATCCGACTCGTCCGGATCCACCAGCCGCTCCCTGCGGAACTCCGTCCTGCCTTTGAAGAGCTGCACCAGCTCAGACAGCCGCTCGGTGACCATCACACTGGCCAGGCTGGCGGCGGACGCAGGTCGGCCCCTGGGGGTCAACACAGGGGGCTTCAATACAGAGTGCGGCCCTCGGTTTGGGCGTGTGCGTGTTGAGACAACGTCAACGCCCACTCACTCGTCCTCAGCCGTCAGGTGGGTCTTCTTGTCGACCGCTCCGTCTTGATAAGCGCCACTGGAAGAACACAACGTTTGATGCTTTGAAGACTTTTATAAGCTCATTGCTAAGCATTTGTATGCAAATCTTTCGTTCCTCTGTTATTATGCTTCTTAAAACAGAACTGACATTGGTATTGACGATGGTACAGGCGCCAGTAACTCAGGGGGTAGAGCGGGTCGACCAGAAGGTTGCTAGTTCGATCCCGGCTCCTCCTAGCCTAGAGTGTCACGTGTCCCTGAGCAACACCTCACCCTGACTGCTCCCGACGAGCTGGCTGTCGCCTTGCATAGTCGGATCCGTCGTCGGCGTGTGAATGTGTGCATGAATGGTTGCAAGTCGCTAAATGGAAAATCTGATGTAAAATGTTGATTGTGTGATTACACGGTGCATTTGAAGACTGACCTGAGCCTTGCCAGGATGGTCTCTTCATCCTCGACTACATCCTCCACTCTGAGCGTAGGAGGAGCACAGCCACCGGAGGTCTTCTGGAGACGCTCTGAAGAACACACCCAGAGATTGTCCAAAATCACCTCACTGAACTCAACCAACCCTTTCACTTAAAGGAGGATGAAACTGAGACTTGAAACGACTATCTCAAATGTATCGTTGGTGACAGGATGGCTGTGGTATTAATTCAGCAATTTCCTAAAGACGTTTTGAAGGGCAAATTGGACATCAAGCAAGATGGAGGTTAATCGACGGCTGAACGAGCGAGTGCGGCTCGGTTCATCCTGCTTTTGGCACAAACACCGACGTACGTCAACACGCCACAACGCAAGCACAGCATGGCAGGGCACAGCACAGCACATCGAGGTCACCTGAGACGGCGTGAGTTGGCCTTTCAGCATGATGCAGAGCTGCTCTGGTGAAGGTAATGAGGATCGATCTAAAGGGGCGGGCTGTGGATAGGCTAGGTTGATGCTAGCTGTTCCTAGCTTCGGGGTGGAGCGAGGGGGGATCTCTGTTTGGCGGACACTCGTATTATGGTTCTTTCTACGGATGCAGAAACAAAACAAACCGAACTAGTCCAGTTCTATCCGGATGTCTGGGGGTAGAGGACTAGGGTTATGGCTGCTGAGGGGGAGTCTGGGAGATGGAGTTAAGGCTGCGGAAGCGGTTCGCAATACTGCAGAAGCACCGCTGGGCGAGGTTGGAGACCCGGGACAGTGCCTCTGTGATGTTGGGAATCTCTTCGGGCAGGGGTGGTAAGGAGGGTAGGGTTGGTAGGGGAGGCAGGGGTGGCAGGGGGGGCAGGGGTGGCAGGGGGGGTAGGGAGGGGAAGGGGGGTAGGGAGGGGAAGGGGGGCAGGGAGGGGAAGGGGGGCAGGGACACGTTGGGGAGATCAAGGTTGTTGTCGTGCAGAAGCGTTCGGCAGCTTTCCAGGCACTCTGCGACGTAGGGGATCTGAAGCACGAAGCGCTTTACTGCAGCACAGCCGGTGGGCTCTGGGCAGAGATATGCACGGATGAATTATACATTTCTTTGAATGAGATGGGTATTTAAAGATTCATGGCGTCTGACCACACCTACCTATTTCAGCCACGACCTCGGAGACCTGAAACGAGAATATTGGCAGTTTCCATTAGCATTTTCTGAATGGCATCCATTGTACCATTTACATTCAGGGCATTTAGCAGACGCTTTTATCCAAAGAGACATACAATAAGCTAATTTGTCAGAAGAAAGAGAGACAATATATGTTGTCATGATTTTTATAGATGCATACGTCCGTATCATACGTTCCTCATGCGTTCCTAAACTATCGATCGTTCTCTTTAATCATCTTAATGTAGTAATCGATCAGTATCTGTAGCGCATTTCCTGCACCTGATCGACCGGTCCTGTGTCTGGTTGGGTGGTGTCGGGCTGGGTGGTGTCGGGCTGGGTGGTGACGGCGGGGGCGACCTGACTCATGCTGTCGCTCTTCTCTGACACCGTTTCCTTCTTCTTCACAGAGGGGGTGGGCGCTGGGGGGGCCACGCATGGGGCTTCGGTGGGGGGCGAGCACCTGGAGAGAGGGGGCCGAGGGGGACAGGAAGCTTGTCACAGGAGCAGTCTGGGATGACGACAAACCATTGAATTCTCCCCATTTTGTTTTAAGTGTTTCATATTAATAGCAATTCACACACAATTTAAAAGACTTTTTCAATAAATTCGCAAATAACCTATTAAAAAAAAATGTGTTCACCATTAGTATGTGATGATATAATTGGCTGTCATAGAGGCCAAATGAGCTTGTTATTCTGAATAGCGAGAACGGATTTGTGTAGCTCTTGTCAACCTTTGCAGCAAGGCCTACTAGAGTTTGACACTCAAACAATCAATGCCTTCGATTGATTGAGAGAGACGCAGCTGTTCTTTGTCTTGACACACAGCGCATATATATCAAATTCTAATCGAAAAAAAAGACAGAAACATGAAGGCCCGCATTTATGCCATTGATTAAATACTGATCACATCTGTCAACTAATGTGGAGTGGTTGACAGACTCAATCGATTCAAGAAGTATATACATTTCCACATAGCCTAACCCTAACCTAAAACCAGGCCAAAGGACAGTAGAGGCAGAAGTCTTGTTAAAAGTGCATATTGTGAAGCATAGCAACCAACTACAGAGAGCAAGGGGCAGGTCCATAAGGCTTTAAGGAGTTATATAATGCTGTTTTAAAGGCTAGTTAAAAACTAAGTACATAGAACAGTTGAGGAATCCCCTACTGATACATTTTGGCTTCTTATTTTACAGTTAATAAAGATAACCAACTTATATACTTATTATCTCATGTGCATAGACTAAAACTAATAGGTTTGACGGTGACACAATTTGTATGGAAATAAATTGGGGATTGTGGAATAGCAATCTGTGAATTTAAATGGAAAATTATAACTTTTTTTACATGATCTTATTTTTATGCGATGATATACAAATTAAAACACACACGCATACAATTTATATCAAGTCTGTTCCGACACACGAACCTTTAAGCGATAAAGTAAAACTGTATTTGTTTTGCGGTAATGAGGTCACCTGTCGCGGCTTGCGCTGTTTGCTTTGATCAATCTATCTGTTGCTGCGTCTCGTAAAACTTAAACGGTTGCTCTCCCCAACCGTTTATCAGTCTAATGTCTCAATATACGGTAATCTTAATAATGGTTATGAAGTTGAATCATATAGCGTGGTGTGAATGTTCCGGTTAACGGTTATGAATGACTGATGATAGATCTGTTCTACTGATCTTCAGGTGAACCGCGAGGTCACAAACACTTTTCGAAGTAAAGCCGACCACAAGATCTGGAGCCCCTGTGAGTAGCCTATTTCATTATCTATGAAGCCGACTTGATATGTTCAGGCCCGTCGCGAGAAGGCAATTAAGCAAACCAAGCAATTGCTTGGGGCTCCGAGCTGGCCTGGGGCAGCAAGACAACGACTGGTTATGAATAAAATACGACAACATCTGATCGGCGATCGGCATAGGCAACCTATTCCTAGGACGGCAAATGTTTGGAGGGCGCCCTCTGGTGTTGCCGTTAATTAATTAAATTATATGAAACAAGCGAAATAAAACATGTTTACCAAACATGTGCCCAAATGGAATGACAAGGGAGGGGACAGGCGATTAATTGATAGCGCGCATTGAAACTCTCACTGTAGTACGCACTCCCCCCCGCTCGAAAGTCTTGCTCGGGCCCCCAAATTCCTTGAAACGGCCCTGGATATGTTTAATAATGTTAGTTCTGGATTTAATTGGAGATGAACTGTTTTATATTGACTGTTTCCTTGTGGATATGGGTCTGTTATGTCTGATACCTTGGCAAAGTCAAGGTAACAGATTTTTTTTTTTTTTTTGATTTAGTATTTGAATCAAAATATTATGTCTTCTATTCCTCAGTTTATTGAAAATAATGTATGAAGCCTATGACCTATAATATTGGCTTATTGATTTGGATACCTGTTTGCATTGAAATGATTGCATTGAAGGAATTATGATAGTATTGGAAGACGCCCCAGTCAGACTCAGCAGAAACTCATGAATCAAACTTTAAATGGCCGTCATCATAAAATAGGGTAAAAGTGGGCGGTAAAATGGACTTGAATGTGAAAAATAAGTCGCTAATAAGCTATTCACATGGAAGTCAATTGAGGATTGTGGAAGAGCAATCTTTGAAGTTAAATGGGATAGAATATATCTGGCTTTTTACATGATTCTCATTTTCATTGGATGACGCACTAATTAAATCAGTTCCCCGCTTCGTGTTAAATGAGCTCACCTGCGGCGCTTCGCGAGTCGCGATGTTTGCGTTGATCCATATGCTGGTGAGTCTCGTTCAGTAAATCAATAATATTTTGGTCTCCCCAACCGTTATCAGTTTAATGTCTCCAATATACGGTAATCTTAATAATGGTTAAGACCTTGAACCATTAAGTGGTGGGAATCTTCCGGTTATCGGTTATGAGTGACTGATGATAGATATGTTCTTCTGTTCTCCAGGTGAACCGCGAGGTCACGAACACTTTTCGAAGTAAAACGGACCGCAAGATCTGGAGCAGTTGTGAGTAGGCCTAGTTTATTTTCTACGAGGCCGACTTGATATGTTTAATAATGTTAGTTATGTGATGATATAATTGGCTGTCATAGAGGCCAAATTAGCTTGTTATCGGTTATGAGTGACTGATGATAGATCTGTTCTTCTGTTCTCCAGGTGAACCGCGAGGTCACGAACACTTTTCGAAGTAAAACGGACCGCAAGATCTGGAGCAGTTGTGAGTAGTTTATTTTCTACGAGGCCGACTTGATATGTTTAATAATGTTAGTTCTGGATGTAATTGGAGGTGAACAGTGCTTCCTCGTCGATATTGGACTATTCTGGTGGTTGGAGTGGATGTGTTCATGTGTGTTGTTCGGCTGATTTTAGAGGTTCAGAGTCAATGCGTTGGTAAAGTCATGTATTTATTGAACCCCTAATGGTTAGATCAATGGTTGTTGTGGGATTTTTGTTCGAAAATAGAAAGAAAAAAAAAGTAGAAAATTTATTGGTTTCAATTTTTAATGAAATGTATAGGTTTAACTAGAATACATTTGAAGATTGAAGCCCACTGACTTCCATGGTAACAAAGTTAATGGAAAATATCAAAAGCTTAATAATATATAATTAATAATATTTTTGAGTAGGCAACTCTAGAAATGCGGGAGTAGATGGTTGCCAAAGAGGAACGAATAAATAGTTTAAATAAGCAACACTGTTGAGTCGTTCATTCGTACTCTGAAACTGATCAGCTCCTTGCACTGCTTCACAGGTCAAGAAGAATAACCGATTCTGTGAGTATCCCAATTGAACCATGAAGAAGAAACTGCGAACTGTAAGTCCAGATTTTTCCTTTTTCGGGTAGAATTTTGGCCTCCTGTTTGGTCTGATTGGTTAGGGTTAATGGGTGCAGATTGATAAAGTTAAAAGTAGTGCAGTATAGGTTCTAAGTGAATGGTGTATGACTAGTTACCTGAACCTTGCATCACTTTACGTGTGTGTTGTCTTACTGATCGGGGTCTGGTCTGAGCGATCAGAGATGCATGCTAGGGTACTGTGCTGTCTGAAGTCTACAGTTCTGTAGACGTGCCCCCTCAGGGGAAACCAAGTGTTTAAGAGGCCGTTGTAACGTTAGTTACGTGAGCGGGAATGTCCTTCAAGATGGTGACGGGACTCCCCTGAGGAGAAACGCATGGGGCAAGATGTGAAGGCTCCTCCTCTCAGCAACTAGAACACAACCTGGTGCCTGCCCCTGAGAACCATGGAGCATCTGTCAACGTTCCCCTTCATACATCTCGTAGCCGTAGCGACGGTTTCTCTACCTCCACAGCTGGAGGAGAGCACAATTGCAGTTCGGAATGGGTCCTTCTTGGGGTCTTTCCAGGTTGGTTTCTGATTTTGAGGGGAACCATCTTCCAGGCCCAGCTGGCCTCGCCCAATACTCTGCAGTACAGCCCCGAGAAAGACTTGCATCTGAGCCAGCAGAGGGCTCATCGGCCTGCTGCTCAGATGGGATGAAGAGGATCCTGCTGTTCAAGACCCACCACCCCTCCACTGGGTGGGCCTTCTCAACAGACCACCTACCTCCCCCCCCCCCCCTTCCATCAAATCCTGTCCCCGTCCTCGGGCTCATTTAAGCGGCACCATTTGTATCTGAACATCACTGCGGACAGTACTGAACGATGTTTAATAATGAGTACGTCAATTGGTACGGCTTGGCTCAGGAGGTAGTGCAACCCGCACTACCCGACTTGTAACCGGAAGGTTGCTAGTTAGAATTCCGGCTGCTCCTTGTCTAGTGCAGCGATTACCTTGAGCAGGACACCTAACCCGAACTGTGTTTAATGCCAAATGTCCTAAATGTAAATAATAGTTTGTTTATACTACTTGTTAATAAAGTCTTTAATTTGTATTTGTTTCACACATGTGTGCGCCTGGTCAGAGTTTGACCATGCATGGGGTTCTTCCTGTGAGTGGTCAGCTTTAACCTGACATTGGGTTCTTCATGTCAGAGTGGTCAGCTTTTAACCTGGCAAATTGTTCTGCATGTGAGTGGTCAGCTTTAACCTGACATTGGGTTCTTCATGAGTGTGGTCAGCTTTTAACCTGGCAAATGGTTCTTCATGTGAGTGGTCAGCTTTTAACCTGGCAAATGGTTCTTCGTGTGAGTGGTCAGCTTTAAACCTGACATTGGGTTCTTCATGCGAGTGGTCAGCTTTTAACCTGACAAATGATTCTGTGTGAGTGGTCAGCTCTTAACCTGACAAATGGTTCTTCATGTGAGATTGGTCAGCTCTTACCCTGACAAATGGTTTCTTCATGCGAATGGTCAGCTCTTAACCTGACAAATGGTTCTCCGTGTGAGTGGTCAGCTTTTAACCTGACATTGGGTTCTTCATGAGTGTGGTCAGCTTTTAACCTGGCAAATGGTTCTTCGTGTGAGTGGTCAGCTTTTAACCTGACAAATGGTTCTTCGTGTGAGTGGTCAGCTTTTAACCTGACAAATGGTTCTTCGTGTGAGTGGTCAGCTTTGAACCTGGCAAATGGTTCTTCGTGTGAGTGGTCAGCTTTGAACCTGACATTGGGTTCTTCATGCGAGTGGTCAGCTTTTAACCTGACATTGGGTTCTTCGTGTGAGTGGTCAGCTTTTAACCTGACATTGGGTTCTTCATGAGTGTGGTCAGCTTTTAACCTGGCAAATTGTTCTTCATGAGTGGTCAGCTTTTAACCTGGTAAATGGTTCTTCGTGTGAGTGGTCAGCTTTGAACCTAACATTGGGTTCTTCGTGTGAGTGGTCAGCTCTTAACCTGACAAATGGAGCCCAATGGAGTCCGATCACAGCACCCCGTCCAATGCACTCATGCGCTGTCAGACATTTGTAATGGGAACCTTCAACGCATGTACAGTGAGAGACAAAGCTAGATTGGTGGAGCTAGCACACTGTGCCGAGGAGCGGGGAGTGGAGATTCTGGGAGTCCAGGAACACGGAAGAGTGCACACTGATGACCAGATCGTTTACCACAAAGTAGAGAGATGCACGTTCATCACCTCGTCTGTGTGGCGAAACGAGGCTCAGGCGGCGTGGGGCTACTGCTGGGCTCTCGGGCGCGTAAGGCTCTCCGTCGGGTTTACCAACACACCGAAAGGATCCTTATCGCAGAGTTCTAATCTAACCCATTAACAACAGTCATAGTCGTTTACTCACCCACCAACGTGGCCCCAACTGAGGAGGCGGAGAAGTTCTTCGAGGACCCGGCAACAGCCGTGCGAGGTGTTCCAGCACACAACTTCCTGGGGGACTTCAACGCAAGGCTCGGACCAGAGGACACACCCTTCCCATACCACGACTCTACCAACCGCAATGGTGCATACCTCACCACCCTTCTCATGGAGCACGAACTACTGGCAGCGAACACCTTGTTCCAGAAAAGACAAGGCAAGAGATGGACCTTCCAGGATCGAGCCACACGTATGATACGCCAACTGGACTATATACTTGTGAGGAGAAAATGGAGGAACTCCATCCTTAAGGCCGAACCATACAGTTCGTTCAGCTCGGTGGGTTCGGACCACCGTGTGGTGTCCATGAGGGTGCGACTGAGCCTCAGGGTCCCCAAGCCTAGTCCCAAGATCCGGCACGATTGGAAGGCATTCGCAAACGATCCTGGCCTTCAAACCAGGTACACTGAGGAAGTCAGGAATCGGTTCCAGCAGCTGGACAAGGGAGCGGAGCCCAGCAGCGAATATGAGATTTGTTGCTGCAAACGAGGAGGCAACCAGGATGTGTGTGCCCGTGTTGGACAGAGCCAGAACCTCCCTGAGGTCCAAACATCCAGAGGTCGTAGCGGCACGAGGAAGTGTGGAGGAAGCACGCCTCAACTTTGAGCGGGAACCAACCACGCAGAGACGTGGGGAACTGAGAGAAGCCAAGCAGCTTCTGTTCAGTACCTACGACAACATCAAGGGGGAGGAACTGATGGAGAAGGTGCGAACGGTGCAGGCTGCGCAAGGCGAAAAACTGTATGGGGAAGCCTGGAGGGTCATCAACGAAATGACTGGGCGGAAAAGGACAGGTTGAAGGTCACAGCCCTGAGGAGAGGATGGCAACCTGGTTCAACCACTTCCGAAGCCATCTGGGTTCAACAGCTGATGGGGCCGAGGAAGAAATTCCACCAGTCCTCCGGAACCTAGACATCGATGATGGTCCATTCACTGTCACTGAGCTAGCCCGGGCGAAAGGCACAGTGAGAGCTGGAAAAAGTGCTGGGCCAGATGGCATACCCCCAGAGGTTTTAAAGAACTGTGACCTCGATGACATCATGCTGGAGTTTTCCAACCAAGCGCTACTGCAAAACAAACTGCCTGAAGTATGGTCTCTCTCCAACATCATCCCAGTGCCTAAATCCGGAGACCTCTCAAAGCCAGACAACTACCGGGGCATCAGCCTGACATGTATCACGGCAAAGATATACAACCGCATGATACTAAACAGGATCAGGAGCGCCATCGACCCTCACCTGAGGGAGAACCAAAATGGCTTTCGCGAGAGGAGAACCACCACAGCCCAGATCCTGGCACTAAGGAGAATGATCGAGGAGGTGAAGGATAACCTGACAGCTGTACTGTGCTTTATCGACTTCAAAAAGGCATTTGATTCGATCCAGAGGCACGATAGTGAAGATCCTTAAGGCCTATGGTGTTCCTCCCAACCTACTCCGGGCTATTGAGACCATGTATGCAGGAACAAGGTCCAAGATGGTTACCCCAGATGGAAGCACTGAGGAGTTTGATATCCTGGCTGGAGTAATGCAAGGGGACACACTAGCCCCCTTCCTCTTCATCATTGTCCTGGATTATGCGCTCAGAAAAGCCATTAGTGGGCGGGAGCAGGGCCTCGGCTTCACCCTAACCCCGAGGAGGTCAAAGCGACACCCTGCAGTTGTCCTGACAGACCTGGACTACGCGGATGACATCAGCCTGCTCTCCAACAACGTGGAGCAAGCACAGGAACTCCTGAAGACTGGTGCTGGAGTGTGCCAAGGTTGGCCTTAGGCTAAACGCCAAGAAAACAAAGGTCATCAACTACAACATCTCATCGGAGCATCAACCGCCAACAACTGGTGGCACTGTGCTGAAGGAAGTCGAGGACTTCAAGTATCTGGGCTCATGGGTCAACTCAACCGAGCAGGACCTAAAGGTGAGGAAGGCACTCGCATGGAGGGCCCTGAACGGCATGACCTGTGTGTGGAACTCCAACCTCCCCCATCAAATCAAACTCAGCTTCTTCAATGCAACGGTAGTCTGTTCTCCTCTACGGCAGCGAATGCTGGTCCCTGAAGCCAACCTTGCAGAAGTCTTTAGACGGGTGCTACACCAGAATGCTGCGTGCAGTACTTAACATCAGCAAGAGTACACATGTTACCAACAGGATCCTGTATGAAGGAATACCAAGGGTGAGTGAGAAAGTAGCTGCCAGGAGAATGAGACTGGCAGGACACTGCCAAAGACACCAAGAGCTGCCAGCCAGCAAATTGGTACTGTGGGAACCAACCCATGGGCATCGGTCTCGAGGACGTCCTAGACTCACATTCGTGGATGTACTCAAGAAGGATGCAGGAGCGCAAAGTACCAATGAACTGGCCAGATGTATGGAGAATCGGGATGACTGGAAGCAACGATGGAGGGCTCGTCTGAGGACGACCTAGAGAAAGCTAACTGTTGGAGCCCTCCAATCCTACCCTTGGCGTCTCTCTTTGGGGAGTCCCTGTCATGGTCCTGAAGGATGTTCCAGTTTGTGTAACTGATGTTACGACAGCCTTTTGAACACTTGGTTCCTTCTGAGGGGGTACATCTACAGAACTGTGTTCTTCAGACGGCACGTTATCCTAGCATGCATCTCTGGTCATCAACACCACACCCAGATCTTTAAGGCAACAATCATGCAATGTGACTGCAACGTTTGGAGGGTAGAAAGGAAGTGGACAAAAGGTGTCTGTAGCTCTGTCAAGGGGAGGCAAGATTAATGGTTTATTTTAGTATGTTTCTCTAAAAAATACTTTATACCTGTAAATATTTAGATAATTTATAAAAGTGGTCTGAGGTAAGGGATATCAGTTTTTACGATATTCTGGTTAAATTTGGTTACCAAACATGATGGTTATAAGATTATTGTACAATTCTAAGCCTTGTTTATTGCTAGTCAATTTGTTTAGATGTGTAGCTAAAATTATTAGTTCTGTACATAAACCAACGGCAACAAACTACTAGATCGACTCAAGGTAAGTCTGTTGGCTGTATTTTGAAATGAGACGATGGACCCCAAGATCTTCATCCTCGTTCAGCTCAAGGTGAGGCGCTGGTTACGTTACTTATTGCTGGTTTGGTTTGTAGTGGAATGTTGGTATTCCAGTTGGAAGGTGTTGAGCTTTCTGCAGAGGTCTGTTAGATGTTTGCAGTTTGTCACCCTCTAATGCTGCAGTGTGCTGTATGAGCTTGCTGTATCCTTTGAGCAAGAGGTGTAGTGCAGAACAATGGAGGCCAATATGGGCACTTAATTTGGTTTCCTTATGGTTGGCATTGATTTCATAAAACATTCTAGCACCAAAATCAGTAGTTGGTTGGCTGTTGAGTCACCTGATCAGGGGAGCTGGAATTATGAGTAGGATTGGCATTTGCGTGACCTCATCACTAACGAGGGTACCCTATTGGGTCATCTGGCAGTACGATCAGGATTGGCATTTGCGTAACCTCATCACTAATGTGTTCACACTATTGGGTCCTCTGGCAGTACCTGATTTCTATCTGTAACCATCTGGCATCTTTGTCTTGTGCTTTAGGTAGGGCATAATTCTAAAACCTTACATTAGTTGACGAATTTCTCTTGCGTTTATAATTTTACCTACGACTTGGCTAACTGCGCTATACTTTTAAGTCAACTGTATACCGAAATACTCTTGCGCGCACATTTTTGAGTCGCGAATAAGATCGGAGCAAATTTGGCGTTTTCATACAACGGAATACGATCATCCCAGCAGCTGAATGTGGCTAAGTATCATTTTACTATTATAGTAACTATTGATTGAACTATTGATGCTAGTGAGGTAAATATCTGGGATGTGAGTCAGTTAAACCCTACCAAATTGCAAGGAATTACTTTTTTACTATACTTTTGTGGCGAACAGTAGTGTCACCTTCCGAAATTAAACAGCTAAAATCATGGAACCATGTCCCACATGCTTATACAGTAATATAGACTAAATAACTGTACAGAGCTGAACTTGTCCCTGTAGTTTGTGTCCCCAGGTGTCTGCCTCCACACCCAGCTCCACACCACCCTGCTGTCACCACTGGTCTAAGAAGTCCATAACGGTTCGGTAAGGGCACATTCAGTTTCAGGGCTTGGGCTGAATAACTTTCTGTAGTTGATGTGGTCTCTACTAGACTTCAGAAGTAAAAGGAATTGTTCAATGTTATCTGCATAAATCAAATGGTATAGTTGGTCAAAAATTGTAATTGTAGCGTAAGAGTTACATTAGAGCATTAAAAAGTTGCTGCATCACCTCCTGTTTCTGGTGGTTGTTACGTGTGATGTTATCTTGCCGTTATGATGTCATTTTTTTTAAACTGATGAATGTTGTTGGTCACAGTGGGGGGGGGGGGCAACTCCAGAACTTGCCTTCTTGAAAATGTATGATGCAATTGTGATTGGTTCAGTACCTTCATTGTGTGGAAGTTTGCCTTTCTTAAGACAGCCAACCTGTATGTCTCTAGTTAATAAATAAAGCTACTAAGTCATAGCACAGTTATTTAGTTATAGCACGTTGTCTTCCGAGATTGAATCACATGTACATCCTGTACGAAACAAGAAGGCTGTGAACGTTTTTATAAAGATGCTGTCTGACTTCACAGGATCTCCTGGGCAAGGCATCGGGCGCCAGGAAGGACCGAGGCTGATCACCAAGCTGTTCTGAAACGCCAAAGGCCAGAGATTATTATCTTAGTTTTTTGTTTTTCCTTATTAGTAGTTCTGATTTTAATTCTGTTATTTGAGGTAATATCTTGGGTGATCCGAGTAGTGAGCTGTTTTTGCCCCTATTGCTGCTACTATAGTTTATACATGACTCAATACGATGACATGTAAACTTAAAGTTTCATATTTGTTACCGCTTTACAAGTGCAAGGGTTTTTGTTACCAGATGTTTTGACCGAGCTATCACTGTTACCAGACATTGTGGTGAAACCGTCTTATTGTTTTCCAGAATAGGAGCCGTGGTGGAGGGCAGCTAATGGCGATCGGAGCTGGAGGACCTGCTGGGGAAGGACATCCCTCATGGGGGTCAAGACATCCGTCTCCGAGGTGATTATCACACTCGCCTCAATGCAATATAGAGTACTACTACTACTACTACTTCCGCTAAACAAGCCATTTAACCTCTCCTACATCCGTCTCTTCAGCCATCCTTTTGACCAGAATTATTTTGGGAACTATTTTAGAACTTTTCCCTAGGTTTATATTTTTATTTAGCCTCCAAATAATTTCTGCTCTAGATGTGAAGGCTGCAGAGGACCCAACCTGTATGTCTCTAGTTAATAAATAAAGCTACTAAGTCATAGCACAGTTATTTAGTTATAGCACGTTGTCTTCCGAGATTGAATCACATGTACATCCTGTACGAAACAAGAAGGCTGTGAACGTTTTTATAAAGATGCTGTCTGACTTCACAGGATCTCCTGGGCAAGGCATCGGGCGCCAGGAAGGACCGAGGCTGATCACCAAGCTGTTCTGAAACGCCAAAGGCCAGAGATTATTATCTTAGTTTTTTGTTTTTCCTTATTAGTAGTTCTGATTTTAATTCTGTGATTTGAGGTAATATCTTGGGTGATCCGAGTAGTGAGCTGTTTTTGCCCCTATTGCTGCTACTATAGTTTATACATGACTCAATACGATGACATGTAAACTTAAAGTTTCATATTTGTTACCGCTTTACAAGTGCAAGGGTTTTTGTTACCAGATGTTTTGACCGAGCTATCACTGTTACCAGACATTGTGGTGAAACCGTCTTATTGTTTTCCCAGAATAGGAGCTGTGGTGGAGGGCAGCTAATGGCGATCGGTGCTGGAGGACCTGCTGGGGAAGGACATCCCTCATGGGGGTCGAGACATCCGTCTCCGAGGTGATTATCACACTCGCCTCAATGCAATATAGAGTACTACTACTACTACTTCCGCTAAACAAGCCATTTATCCTCTCCTACATTCGTCTCTTCAGCCATCCTTTTGACCAGAATTATTTTGGGAACTATTTTAGAACTTTTCCCTAGGTTTATATTTTTATTTAGCCTCCAAGTAATTTCTGCTCTAGATGTGAAGGCTGCAGAGGACCCACCAGGATCCCCTTGGAGGACAGCGATGGGACTGCTTGAGGTCTTTGGAAGGTAAATGACAGCTGTTGGTCAACATTGAATTCTCAATCTCGTCCTGTGACAACCAGTAGTGCACTCTTGAATTCACACTGCTAGATTTCAGATAAAAAAATGACTGAAGATGCTTGGTCCTACACAATGGTTTCCAGAGTACCTATGTTGGGGCAGGTTTCAAATACTAAAACAAATCTATTTCTTTCCTCATCTTTTACACTCCATCCAGCACTTCAGTTCAGAATGCCTTCCAAAGAATGAAGCCCAACCCCCATGGCTCAGCTAATGGCGTTCAGCGGACCAGGAACCCCGAGACCTGACGGAGGAGCCGTGCATCTGGAGGAACACCATGAGGCTACCTGCTAAGTATGACTCGTAAGTTGGCATAAACTGTAGTCTACTCCAAGACATTCAAGCAAACTAACTGATACCAGACTGCCCATACCAGTGCTGTGTCTTACCAGACCATCAAACTACCACTGATACAAGAACGCTCAAACCACTGCTATTACCAGCCAACTGCTGATGCATGTTACCATAGCAGCAAAACTACCACTGTGATGGTTGCCAGACATTGAGGCCAAACTACCTCCGTTTGTTACGCCCAGACTTCCACGAGGAGGGGGGCTGGCGGCTGGAGGACCTCCCTGCTGTTGGGGCGAGTGACACCCAACTCTACAGGGCTGACCACGGAGGAGAGAGCTGAAGCTGTGCATCCTGAAGGTGAATCTGGTACTGATGGTGCTGATACTGGGCAGGATGGGGTGTTGGGCTCTCCATCAGATGGTACTGGGCTCCAACCCCAAGGCAGAATACATTTAATGACATGCGTCAGAATGCATGTCATCACAAGTCTCTTTGGATAAGAGGGTCTGCTAAATAACTGAATGTCGTCTCATTTTGAATAATGTCAATGATCGATGTCATCTGTTTTGGCAAGGCGCGGTTGAAGTGCTGTGTTCAGTCTGGGAAGGACACACCTGAGCTGTTCCACAACTGAATCTCTTAACCGCTAAAGCCCTTCAGGTCAGTAGTCCTCTGCTGAAGATTACATGAGCTAGGATAATGTGTTAATTAACTACAGTTGTAATAACCTGTTATATTTCAGTGACCAACAAATGGTGCCTCATCACAGCTCAACATCGCTGGCCTGTGGATTCATCTCCTACACTCACACAACGTGACTTTGTAACCATCTGTTGCACGTTGGGATGCTAACGTGTTCCACCAGGGGTTCCTTCCTTCCCACCGTGGGAGTGTTCCTTGTCCTTCGAGGAGTTAGGGTTCAGTGTTAGGGACAGAGTTAGGGAGAGATGGTTGAGTCCTGGCTGGTTCACGATGAACCGCTCTGATGGTTTTTCAAATTGTGTTTGGATGCAACGCTTTGCCAAAATGTTTTAATGTACAAACACTCACATAAACATGCATAAAATGTATACCAAGTGTGTTTATAAAATGAATTCCGATAAAATCCTACCTGTTTGTGTGGCTTTTTATTACCATAAAACAATTTTCTCTAACCTTAATTTCCCCAATTTTACATGTATAGCCGTAATCACCATTAGTCTCAAAGGGCTGAACAGGCCATATATTTATGACTCCCCCCTTTACCCTAGCCCCCACAAGCGCAAGAAAACTCCCTTGAATTTGCATAGAAGAAATCCCAACTGCTCTAACCTTAAAGGGGACATATTGTACCACCAGGTGTGGGTGTGATTAGCCTTACAAGCCGTTTCGAAATTCTGCCCCATATGACATAACTAGTGGGCGTGTCCACCTAGATGTGTGCTGGATAGATGAGCAACGCTTACTTCAGTCCACTGGGTAGGCTGGTAGACTGATCTATCCAGCACACATCTAGGTGGACACGCCCACTAGCAGATTTTCGAAACGGCTTGTAAGGCAAATCACACTCACACCTGGTGGTATAATATGTCCCCTTTAACCTTATCTTAATGTCCCCCGTCCCCTATCTACCCTTATCTTTACTTCCCTTCTCCCTAAACTCCTCTCTACCTTAACCTCCCCTCTACCCTAACCTCTTCTCTACTTGAACCTGCCCTCATCTTAAACTGCCCCTTCCCTAACCTTAAGATCCCCTCTATCCTACCTTCCCCTCCCCTCTACCCTCAGCTTAACCTCAACTCTACTTTAACCCTCCCTCCTACCCTCTAGCCTAACCTTTCTACTCCTCCCCTCCCACTATTTATACTTTTCTCCTTCATTAATTTACTTTTTTAAACGATCGTGATGTACGTGGAGTATAATATATGATTAAATATGAGTGTAAAAATGACTGAAATCCATGAGAAATGGAAGGTTTCATGACCATTTAAGGGGCGGATACAGTTGCTTGGCATAGCTTTAGGCGAGCAGTCTCTCACCACTTAGTTTAGGGCACATCGTTCAGATGACGCTCTAGTGAGGTACACAATGGCCTTTGTTAATGCTGCTAATGGTTGGGAAAGAGGGAGTTTTTGCAATGGGTCTATTTCCATTGACACTGATTTGAGTTGCCTCATTTCTCTTTGTCGCTGCTACCCTCTACAAATAGCTTTCTCTCTTCTATCACCAGTCACTAATCAACCGCAACCACCATTACATTCAGGTTCGATCCAGTGGCGCCCCCTAGCGGTGCTCTTAGGCCATCGGTGTCCTGCTAATCTCCGCCATGTTTATATCTCTCTGGCTCCCTGTACTGGCTCTCTGTGGAGCTCGCTGGCACCCTTTACTGCCTCTCTATGGGGGAGGAGAGAGACTTACGGTCACAGGGGAATGCGGCAGTTATTAATGCCTTCATAAACTGGAGTGTACGGTTCTCTAACAGCATGGTGCACAAACGTTAATTAGAAACACGATTTGGTGAACAGTTATTGATAGTACTTTGCTTGCTGTGTTTGGTGTAATTGATTCCAGTACGAGCCTAGCACTACGCGGCCAAGCAGAACACACCCCCGGGCCCCGGAAAGCTGGACGCATAGCTTCGGTTTAACAAGTGATTGCAGGGAGTTGCATTGGCTGTGTTAACATCGGTGCCTCTTGGAAGAAGTGGGCCAGATTTTAGCCCAGGAAAGACAACGGGGGGGGGGGGGGGGGGGGGGGAAAGAGAGGTGGCTGGGCGTGAGGCATAGGCTAATGAAGGAAAAACTGACTTACTCTGGTTCGTCTTCGTTCTCCTCTTCCAGGATGTTGGGCAGTCTTTTCAAAACAAACAGGCAGAATTATAGGAGTCGCACCGGAGAAGGTGTTGACCCTGAAACTCTGTGGCATCACATTGGGTGTGAATGTGTACACGAGTTTCCCTTTGTGTTAGCACTACGTGTGTATATGTCTTTGTGTGTGTGTGCGTGCAGCAACCAAACATTCCTACATAGCGCTTTTGTTTACAGACCACTGCTCACCTTATTATAAGCCCCACCACCCCACCACCATCATCCTCATTCTCCACCTCCATCCTCATCACCATCCCCATCACCACCATCACCACCATCATAGACCCCCCCCCCCCCCCCATCAGTACAGCGATCACATCCATCACACGGACCTACACGGAGCAGCAGCATGGGTTTGTGGCTGTAGTGAGAGCGTTCAGAGGAAGGCGTGGCTTACTGTTCGCCGGCCTCCGGAGGCGGGTCCTCCACGAGGATGGCGGCGCGCTGCTCCTCCTCCAGCTGCCTCACCGCCGCCTCGGCCGCCCTCCAGGCCATGTCCTCCGCCATGCGGGCCGCCTCCAGGCGCTCCCGCTGCAGCCTGGGGGGGGGGGGCACAGGGGGTCAGGGGCCGCGGAGGTGCCTCTGCGCTTTGAGTACCGTGAGGCTCAACACGGCAGTGGAGGTCAGTGGAGCAGCTTTTGTGTTTTTTTTTTATCCTCAGCATCTTATTCATAGTAAATCTGTGTTCTGGAATGGGCTGATGCGGTGTTAGTGCGGTTCAAGTGACACCTAGGTCACTTTCAAGAGCTTCAACACCCATTTGTACATCTAGGGTCGATAACGTATTCCCCCGTCTTGTAAAAAAGGAGGAGGAGGACACCTCACTAATAGCATGAATAATTCATGCAGGGGAAGGGAAGGACAGCAGTGTTAAGATATGATGAGACGGGATTACTTTATTAATCAGTGACAGAATCGAAGCGACTGATTGGTGTTATGAGCAGCTCCTCACCGCTCCTCCATCTGGGCCAACATGGACGGCTCCGCCTGGCCCTCCATGGTGCCAGTCTGTGTCCCCGCATCTTCCGCCGGCAACTCCTTCCAAATAGCAACACAACTTTTAATATGTGTAAATATTTTTTAAGAGTAAAAGAATTACAATTTACAAGTCCTACATATGTTGCTCTCTCTCCGTCTGTCTGTCTGTCTGTGTCTGTCTGTCTGTCTGTCTGTCTGTCTGTCTGTCTGTCTGTCTGTCTGTCTGTCTGTCTGTCTCACTTTTTCTCGCTCGCTCTCTCTCTCTCTCTCTCGCTATTTCTCTCACTATTTCTCTCTCTCTCTCTCTCTCTCTCTCTCTCTCTCTGTGTGTTTGGGGGACAGTTCATCAGAGCCATGCCCTGTGGTCGTACCTGGTTCTCCTGGGGGGGCTGCTGGACCCGCTCCTTCCGGTCCCAGTCTGGGTCCACCTCCTCCAGGACCATGTCTGATGGGTCCTGGACTATGATGACTGCACATCACACAGGAGGCGGCAGGATTATACTGGGTCTTGTTGGAATCTGTGTGTGTGGTGTCTGTCTGTGCAGTTATTAGTGTTTGTGTGTGTAGGTACGATTTTTGTGTGTGTGTGTGTGTGTGTGTGTGCACAGTTTGTGTGTATGTGTCTGCACGGTGTGTGTGTGTGTGTGCTTCTAATATGTGGTATGTTATGAGCAAAAGCTCTGTTTACCCCACTATGGCATCTGTGTTTGAGTCATAGGCCTAAAGCCTTCTTGGTCTTCCAAACGCTAAAATGAAATATGTTTTCAGAACATTCAGCCAGAATAGCGTTTACATAAAGTCGACAACAGCTAGAGTCAGTTAGTCAGCAGTGCAAGCTTGTAGTACACATCTTTTAATTGGAGAGAATGACAGTAAACACATTCTCACAGAGCATTATTTGCAGTAAACATTTTTCAGGCATGTTCTTGAAAATAGTGCGATGAAGTTCAATGTAACAACATTTCAAAGTGACACATTAAAAATATTTCTGAAGAACAGTCGACTACGATGTCTTAATTATGATGTGTCTGAATCTTTAGAATTTTGTGATATATTATTTCTAAGAAGTGTAATGTAATGTATTAGAAGTGACAGTTCAATGTATTGATTGATTGACTGATGGGTTGATTACTTGATAGGTGCAAAAAAAATAATTTATAAATTCATACATCATACATCAATATGAGCTGCCTGGTATGTAAAGTAACTTTACATTGCATATTTTTTACACTTGATAATCATTGACATCAATTAGCTAAAAACAAATTACAATTTGTAATAACTAAATAAAGAGGGACATATTAAATGGTGTATTTCGATTTTTTTCTCGAACATTAACATGTCCTATTGCAACTGTATCTCGATCTGGAGATATCACAGTGGATTATCTTGGTCACTATCGTGTTACATAATGTACATAAACAACATACAGGATATACTTAGCTGTGGGCGTATTTTAAACCATTATAGCCTAACATAGTAATTTACTATGGCAAATAAGAGTAAATAACTGCTTAGTATAGATGGTGCAGGTGTCTGTAGAAACTGGCTCCATTGTGCGATTGTCTTGCTTGCTCTGCTAAAGTGCGTCTGTCTCTGAGTGAAGGACTCTGTCCAACCCTGTCTTCTCCTTTAATTTAAGGGGCTCTCATGGCTCCTGAAACAGAATGAGAAGAGGAGCCTGGGTTAGAGTCGTCCTCACTGCTTGACTTCTAAGACCTTCTCTGTTTATGCACCAGCAACGAACCCATCTGCCAATCAGTCACCTCCGCATGTGAAGCTCTTCAATTCTCTTTTAGATTGATTAATATTGAACATGCCTCGCCTGAGTCCTATTTTATGAAGTGGTAGAGGCTGTTTGGTACTGAATGTGGCGCTAGTGTGTTTGAACATTAGCCAGCAGCATTGTACTTACTGTTCTCCACTCCATCGTTGTTGTCCTGCAACAGAAGACAAACGGTACGTTAACACAGGAATGCTGATAAACATTACTTATTGTCATTTTGCAACGAATCCACAAGATGGACGTACCTTCTTCAGCACAGGTTGGGGCAGCATGCGACCAATGCCTCCAACGATCCAGCCTACCACACTGGAGGGAAGGTCAACATTACACAATGTCTGGTATAGTGGTTAAGGGCACAATGTTCCCTCTGGAACAGTGGACCTTTAAACATGCAGGGCGGGAGTGAATCCAACCCCATTTAGCTGAACTAGCCTAACATCTTGCTCGTTGGAAACAGGGTTTTAGAGTATTATTTTGTGCTTAGCTGTTACAACACGGCAGTTAAACTGAAATAAAGCACCTCGTTGTACACTAAAGTTTGGAAGAAGGCGCTCGGTCTAATACATGCCATCATGTCTCCTATAAAACCATCGGTTTCCATGTACGAACCGCTCACTCGGATTCTGAAGAGAAATAAAGCGAGATGTATGTCTGCTTTACCACACGAGTTGAAATCACTCGTGAGCAGAAGGCTGTGGTGCTTACTTCTCCGTGTCGCCCGCCGGAGCTGGAGCCTCCTCAGCTGGGGAGAAGAAGAGGAGACACTTTGTCTCAGTAACGGCCCGCCGCCCCTGACTCATTAACAGAGCCCGCTTTTTGCTTAGCAGCCACTATGGCCTCATTGCTCATGGGGTGCTGGAGCTACAGGATTAGGTAACACCACGGACGACCGCGGGGGGAGAGAGGGCCTGGCCGTGTACCTTTCTTTTGACTCTGGGCCGCGCCTTCGTGGGGGACGTGGATGTAGATCTCGGGCCGGGGGACCACCTTCTCGATGCCTTGCTTCAGCCACTCCATCATCCTGTTGGGGACGCACATGTGCACGTTCACATGCACATGTACACATGGCCAGATATGCATTATCCCCACTGTCCTATCTCTTGAGGAGGGTCAGACAGCACTGTCCCCTCTACCTCTGCCAGCTTAGCTACTGACCTGGGCTGCAGTTGGAGAGGCTTTTCCTCCTCCTCCTCTGGCTCAGATTCCACCTCCACCACGGGGATGTGGGCGAGAGGCTCAGCATCTAGAGAGAGAGAGAGAGGGGGAGAGGGGGAGAGGGAGAGGGAGAGAGGGGAATAGGGGGAGGGAGAGAGGGAGGGGGAGAGGGGAATAGGGGGAGGGAGAGAGAGAGGGAAATAGGGAGAGGGAGAGGAATAGGGGGAGGGAGGGAGAGAGGGAGGGGAATAGGGAGAGGGAGGCGGAGGGAGAGAGGGGAATAGGGGAAGGGAGGGAGAGAGGGGAATAGGGAAAGGGAGGCATAGGGGAAGGGAGGGAGAGAGAGAGGGGGAGGGAGGAATAGGGGAAGGGAGGGAGAGAGAGGGAGGAATAGGGGAAGGGAGAGAGAGAGGGAGGAATAGGGGAAGAGAGAGAGGGTGAGGGAGAGAGAGGAATAGGGGAAGGGAGGAATAGGGGGAGGGAGAGAGAGAGAGGGAGGAATAGGGAGAGAGGGAGAGGGAGAGGGAGAGAGGAATAGGGGAAGGGAGGTAGTGTTTACAGCCAATATATACCTTCAATGAGAGTTATTTGCACATGATGGATGCATGTTCTTCTCACCTGGTACATCTGCGACGTAATGCACCTAAAGGAGAAGCAACCACTTTTCAAAATCAAGATGACATCACTTTTGAGAGAAAACATTTAAAAAAAGTTGACCTTCTATGGTGCATAACAATAATTCAGCCAGCCACACAAAGGGTGCATTCTTTAGTCCATGAATCGGGAGGTTTTCCTTCAGTACCTCCGTCACGTCGTCCTCTTGCTCTGGCTGCTTCTTGTACTTCTCATCTGGCTGCGGCACCACTTTTTCAATCCCTTGGACAATCCAGCCCATCACACCTTGACTGTAAAAAACGGGATAACCAAGAACATTTCCGTGATGAACAAGAATCCCTCAGACGCTGTACACTAGAGGGTGCTGTAGGGTCAAGCAAAAGCAGTAGTGGCAGTAGTGAAAAAAGCTTAGTAGCCAAACGTGAAGCCTATGTGATTCTGTGTGAATTTGAGCCCCCAAAACAAACAAGGTATAAGGGAGAGTGCCAAAATACAAACCCTGCGCATAGTATTGCCTACTATGGACATTGGCCTAAGGATAAAGGATTGCCCCCATGCTGACACTAAAAGCCGAAAGCACCAATAATGTAACAATGGTTTGCTTACATTCACTGATGAGTGTTTAGACTAACTTTTTTTACAGTATGTATCAGTGTGATTGATGATCGCTTGGATTTCTGAACGGCTCTGCTATTTAGACCTATAGCTTTGCCTGGTATACTGTAGCGCTAATGTAAAAGCTTTTGCTCTGCATAATTACTTACTTTGGCTCCGGATTGCTGTTTTTCCAGAGATAAAAGACATGTAACTCATACAGAGATATCACGGACTGTACTAATAATCACATTGACTATGTTTAGATGTGCACACAACTGACAAATGTAGGCTACACACACACACACACACACACACACACACACACACACACACACACACACACACACACACACACACACACACACACACACACACACACACACACACACAGAGGAATGTTACCTGATTTTCTCATTTTCTTCCTGAACATAAAGAAAGAAACATGATATCATTGTCACAGTTGGGATTGCAAATCTCTCTCTCTCTCTCTCTCTCTCTCTCTCTCTCTCTCTCTCTCTCTCTCTCTCTCTCTCTCTCTCTCTCTGTGTGTTAGCTAGTACAGTGCAACACCTTGAGCCATGGGGGCTGAACGCACCTTGTTATCAGGCTTGGCGAGTCCTGCAGGCTGGGGGAGAGCGTGGGCCAGGCTGTGGGAGATCCATGTCAGAACCCTGGGCTGGGCACTAGGATGGGAAGGAACACAGGAGCTGAGCAAATCAATATTACATAGCACACATTCTTTTAATTATTTGAAAACAACTGCACTGCAGCATTAAGTGCCTTATCAGGTGCGCACACTCTCAGAAGTGGTGTTAAAACGTCTCTTTAATAATTATGTTGTTTTTTTGGTGAACAAGGTTTGCACTCAAGATATCGTGGCTCGCATTTACCAAAAAAGCACCCGAATCAGAAATTAAACACTAATGTAAAGTATTAATTTTATTTCCTCATTGTTTTTTTTTTAATTATACTCATGGTGATCATTTACCCAAATAAGTAATTTGGGTGTAGCCTACAGAATGAAAAAAGCGGTCTGGTCTTTACTTTGTTTGCCATTGCAAAGCTGAAGCTATTTCTCAACGTGTTCAAAACGCGTCTCATACTGTTCTGAACATACTGTTCTTCAGATGTGGGGACATTTTGCACGGCCCAAACACCGCCACACCATCTCAAGTCTCCTGGCGGATTAGCCAGACTGACTTTGAGCTAATGACGGCAAAACAAGCCCTATCTTTTAATGTGTGCAGAGTCAGACTTCCCTGCTCCTGATCCTATCACAGGGAGACCATTTGTCTGGAAATCCCTCTAAGTCCGGGAGCAGAAAGTCCACAGGGTAGCAGCCATTTCAGTGACGCTATTGGATAAAACCCCCGTAAAAGTTTTGTATGCCTGGGTTTGAGAGTCCAATGGGTCCCAATGGGTGCTCAACCATTGAAATTGCTGAGGGTAAAATAAGTCGACATAATAAAGAAAGAACAAAAAATTACTCATAACATTTGTTCTCTGTTTGGCCTGTCGAGGGAATCAAAGTGGAAACGTCCGTGGATTCTTTTTGGACTCATGAGCGAGGCCGCCTCTGACAAGGAAGTTAACTCATGCATGCACGGCAGTTCAAACTTTGTGCACTCTGCTTGTGCACAGCAAGATGCTAAATACTGGGGACTATCTCTTTAATTAATATTTATTAAGACTCACCTGCTGTCCTCAGACGCCTCCTCTTCTTTTAGTGTCACTGCTGTCAAAGGCAACACATGATTTATTTGAGTTATTTTCCCTAGTCTGCCATATGCGAGGAGAAAAGATTCAATATATATTATTTCTGAACCTTTTTTGCTTTCTTCCTTGAATGTCACCTTCTTCTCCTGTTGATTAAAAAAATATAAAATAAATTGTTTTTGTAAAACACTATGAGGGGAAGTGGACACGTCTGCAAGGCTGCAAGACAGCTAAAGGAGTCTACACATCAAAGAAATCAGGAGATTGGCCTCCGCATCAGACTTCATGGCCACGGTCGCAAACAAAATGCAGACTACCTGAACACATTTCAATTATAGCGAGGAAGGGGGACATCTCTTAGTGCAGGGAGAAGGTATACAAATGCCTTTTCAAGTGGCTAGTAGTTAAAAACAAGGCTTATGTAATTTGTATATCATTACGATTCATATTTCCCAGACAAATACATACACACACGCACAGCACACACAGATAGGATGTGGACTGAGTACTTACAGCTGCAGAAGGCCGTGCTTCTGGTTTCTCCTCGCAGGCCTCTGGGGGCTGGGGAACCACTTTACCCACCCAGCTTAACATCCTGAAAGCACCCCAAAACACATTCCTTTTATGCCAGCTTTATGCCAACGTTGGGGTTTTACACACTCACATAATCACTGCACTTAAAACACATTACGCTGTCTAAATGCAGCAGCACCAAACTCTGCCACTCATGTTTTAATAAAAAGAAGAAGAGAAGAAATCACGAATACAAAACCACTTTATAACGGAACGCGCACACTGTTTCAGCCCCTGGGCTACGCACAACGCGTGGCTGGGATTTTGTGTCGCTAAGTGTCACTCTCAATTAATGCTGAGCTTCTGTAACCTCGATCACACCACTCGGGTACGGTGTGAACACACACATGGAGAACACCTCCAAGGGCTTCTGTCGCCATCGACTGCTCACAGTAGAAGCAGCAGATTTCAGTTTTAAATCTGCCCGCTACAAAAAAGCTTGCAGTTCAAAAAAAGCCTCGCGTTTTGAACAGATCAATAACCTGCAGACGACATCCACATTATTCCTGGGCTGTTTTCCTTTTTTAGGAAGCGAGATTGAGAGCCAACTCAACAGATAGGGCAGATGGTCCTCCTGTTGCTGCCTGCTCGTAACTGCTCACCTACACCTAAGCACCGTAGCCAGTGGCAATCGCTTAATTCCTGTAGCCAGCGCACATTACAAGCCGAGAGCAAAGCACTTGACAGCAAAACCACGGTCCACGCAGTAGGCCAACTCTCCCCCCATACACCACAAAAGACCTGAATATTTTCCCTTGAGCGTATTTTTTCGCAACAGCGTGAAACTTTTTTACACGGCCTGTGGGAAGCAGGGGAGCGGGCTGTTGATTAGCATGGGAAATGAGATAATATGGAAGGTCAGGGGACGGCGGTTGTAGCTACGAGCCTTCAAAGTAGTGGGGTGGCTCTCTCTCTCTCTAGGGGGGGTCTAAGCTTACCTGTGGGCTTCAGTAGGGGTCCAGCATCACAGAGGCTGCGAGACTATGAGCCACGAAGGATCGGGGCGATGTGGGAGGATTATAACGCACTGGCTCCTGCTAACAGGATTAGCCGCTGAAGGACAGAGCAGGCCAGGAAGGAAGCTTAGATTAGTGTCGCAGCATCTGAAGAAGCGGCTTCATGGGGGGAAAACCTGAAGGCAGCAGCCGTTTCCTCAGCGCGTCACGCTCAACTTCCCCCAGTTTTCATGGAACTCCTCAGGGAGTAAGGGGAGGATTTGTGCTTTGATAATTAGCTCATTTGAAATAGATATCGTATAGATTTTGCGGATTGACATGCTGTTTCGTATAAGCATGAGAACCACAGTGGCTTTGATGGAAGACAAACCTCCTCAGTCCATTCATTTAAAATGTGAGAGTGATTTGCATTTCGACAAGGTTCTGTGTTGACTGAACCGTACTACATGTCTTGTTGATGCAGAGATCATCAGCAATCGAACAAAACACAATTGTTGTTTTGTTGACAGCTCCCCCTCAATATGCGTCATCCAGTCATAGCATTTGGGGGGGATGGACAGGTGTGTGTCCATTAAAGGGCGACCTATGATCTAACATAATACCCATCCGATGTAAACACGCTGACCAACCAATAGGTGCAGTTTGCAATTTCCTCTGCACTATTGAGTCGAGCTGCTCGCTCGGCACAAATACAATACGAAAAACACCAAGAACATCAAGGACAAAGATAACAACATTAGGGCTGCAGAGACATATTGGGTCAGTTTCAGAATTGGATGGAAACATGAAACAGTCCTTTGTATAGCTCTTGGAAAAGATCAATACAGAGTTTGGACAGATTTATCGGGATGACAGCTGGATGGAGAGACGGATGATGCTTGTTTGTTTTGGGATTGTGTCTCCATATGGGTTTTCACCAACGTTTGGACTATTCAGTTATTTTACCGAGAAAGAACGCAAGCATTCCACCTTACGTGTCCACCTGTGATTGAATATGCAGACTGCAGTTGTTCCGCGGCCGCTTCCGATAGAAAGCTGCTCACTGGCCTTTAGCAGGATTAGCTGCTAACAAGGTTAACGTCAGCGTCAGCAGAGGATTGCACTCCTTGTTTCTCATCCAGCAGATCCACAATAAAAACCCAGATTGTTGGACACAAATCGAATGGTAAATATTGAACTTTATATAATGTCTTGCAACAGTTTGGTTGGAACAAAATGGTTTCTTCAGCGACAAAATGAATGGAATGACGTGGGTGACCATTTTTCTGGAGTGCATAGTCAGTTTAAAATAGCAAGGAAGTTTACAGCTGTTCCCAGTTCAGTTTCTGGTCCACTTTCAGTGTGTAGAAGAGATCCCAGTGATGTGGTGTCTCACTGTGTCCCCAGTAGATGGCACTAAGTATCTATTTAGAGTAGCTCTATCTATTAATATGACAGAATAACGGTTGAATACAAATTATGCTAGAATATATTGTCTGTATACGTGTTATGTGTTGTCTACACCTTCAATGAAGTCGGACTGCATCTGCCTCAAAGCCCATGTGATGAATGTGATTACATGGCTGATGTTGACGATGCAGATGTGGAACGGTTGAGCTCCGTGCCGTAATTTATTAGGAGGGCGGGTGGGTTAATTCGCACATGCTCACGCACACAAGGGTTGCCAATTTTATCACTATCTGATGTGAGTGGAAGGTGGCGTCCTAGCCTGTTGCCATAGCGTGGGGGGGTGTTGTTGTGTGAACATACAGCACTTGCTCATTCTTTTTTTTGATCTGTATTTGCAGGTATGTCCATAGTTTACACATGCAGAACCGACGATCAGCAGAAATGTCCAAAACCTATTTATGCAGGAATTGGCACATTTACGCCCCACGTACAACTGATGCGTAGGAGGCCTGTGATTGGTTGACAGAGGAGCTCACCTGTAGCGTGATCAGCACTTGATCTTCTGCTGTTCATCACCTCGAGTACCTGTGAGAGCGCCGTCTGGTGATCAGAGCAGAGTAGGAGTCAACATACGGGACAAAGGAGATCCAGTATGGGGAACAATTATTTAGCCCAATAAAAAGGACGTCCCGGGCAATCCGGGACAATTGGCAACCCTAACACATTCGTACGCACGCACGCACGCACGCACGCACGCACACACGCACGCACACAAGCACACACGCACACAAACTTACACCCCACCCTCCCCCAACACACACACATCTGCCCAAAAGTAAAACAGCAGGTGCTTTAGTTTGTTGCTATATTTTCTAAATTCAAATTTAGATCATTATTGATAAATCACCTTCTGCTCTCAACATCTCCACTTGTCATTGGATTTCATGAAAAGTCTCCCATAACCAAAGCTATCTTCACTAAAACATCATCTTCACCAGAAGCTTGACACCTGAGAAAATGAATCCCCATCCTTCACCAACTTTTTTACTCTTCCGTCCTCTTTGTCTTCACCTCCGCCTTCCTCCTCGATTGCACATCCCTGAGCCAGAGAGGTGAGACAAAATGAAGGAAAATCCATCATTAATACCCTAAAAAAGTATTAGCCAATCCACGGCGTGAGTGATACAGAGGCTAATTATACCCCTCTGTCCAGCCGAGCGCTATGCTAATTCACACGAGCCACTGGAGACACATCCGCTGAAAACGCAGACGACAGAGAAACAGGGACAGGATAGTGATGACACCAATTTACATTGAATCACCAGTTCCTGTTCTGTGTTAGCACAGCGCTGACTGAGGAATCACCGCCACAGACAACGCGTTGTGAGGCTTCACTATCTGCTTTTTCCCCTGCACCAGCCGTTTCCTCCATTTGATCCCGGTTTATGTCCCGTGTTCAGGGGACATCACACAAGGCAGTGGCACTATTTTTGGCAAAGGAGAAAACTTCGGCCTGTCCGGTGATCTGTTTGGTGCATAACAGGTGTTACGTGGACTGGTGAGGGAGGCTGCTAGTCTGGCTATTACCAGACCAAGATCAATCGTAGATTGCACGTTGGTCTGGAGTAGCTGCTGTCATTTTCTTCAGCACAAGAGGCGTGATCAACGGGCCTAGTTCATATGACTGTCGCTTCCCTGTCGTCATTGTGTTAAACCAGCCAATAGCGCGCCAAGGGGAAAAGCCAGCTTGGTGATTGGCTCCCGCAAAAACGTATCGAAAGCAGAAAGAAATGTATTGCTCTTCTCCAGACCCTTGTGCCGGGCGGACTCAAATCGCCGGCAGAATATTCGGGGCTACCCAGGCTAGGAAGCTGCAGGAGTAAGACCCTGTCTAGAGACATGTTTGTTGCATTGTTCTTAATGAGTCGGACTCCCCTGACGATGGAGCTGGTAAGGTGGGGTGTGCGGTGGGTGCGGTGGGTGGGGTGGAGGGAGGAGTGGGGGCGGTCGGGGGCGGCGTTATGAAGTTACCCCTTCATAATAGGAATGCCTTTGGTGAATTAGCCCCCCCCGCTAATGAACAAGCTGCACACGCCGTAATAGAGCTTTAATGAAACGGGGAGTTTCTTAAACAGGACACGCCATCGCCGGCGGCACGTGGATTTAATGTGCTTCTCATTTTCGCCCCTAATCACCACCTGTTTAGGAGGCAGACTTTCCCCGAGTCATCCGACGATCATTACAGAATATCAATGTTCCTTGAAGACAAGCCCGGGCTTATTGCATCACTGATGGGAGGACGTCCTTGAATTAAATGTGAAGCTATAGATCGCGCACGCGGAAGATGAGCGAGGGAGAGAAGGCCTCTGTGCGCGCGGCACTGTCAGAGGGAACCACAGAGTGATGTGCACAAACGAAGAGCCCTTATTGTGCTGGCGGGAACCTACAGTGGTGGATGCAATGGTGACCAGTGACCAGTGTTTCCCCCAGAAAATGTCTTAGTCAAGGTGGTCAAGTGGGGGGGGGGGGGGGGGGGGGGTAGTCAAGGTAGTCAAGGCGGGGCCCTATTGTTTTAAAGAGGCCGCCTTAACCATGCAGTGCAAGACAAACACTGGCCACTGTCTTGGGAGGAGATCAGGACAGGACATGAAAGGTCTTTCAGTGCCACGTATCAAACCACCTATGATCGGTTCTTTATGATGATTCAATAAGTGCTATTTGTATGCCAAACTAGTGCTCACACAAATCGATTGAGATTGAGCTTGAATGATTATTCAATCATCCGTTTCATGAAGTTGTTTATTAACAAAGAAACCAAAAGTGAAAGAGATCGTGAATGAAGAGTTGAAATGACTGCCATATGATGTCTCAATAGGAGAACCAGTCTTATTGGAATATTCTTAGACTAATTAATAAATCTCTTCACTAGGGACTACACGTAATTTATTCATCTTCAGAAATTATAGAAAAATAAGTTATTCTCCTCAGAAGTAAAATTATCTTAGCCGACCGGTCTCTAATGAAGGAGATCATAGTCCACACCTCATATAGAGCTGTTTCTCCTGTCACTCCCTCCTTCTCCAAATACACTTTAGAGATAGTTTTGAATGTCATAAAACTCAAGGATAGTTTTCAACTACAATGATATTAGCAGTGTGCCTGGACTGGTTATGAAAGTCGTTAATCAGTTTGGTGTATTCAAAGAGGAAGTAGAGATATTAGTTTTATCAAATTGCTCTCATAAAATCAATAATGTACAGTAGTCGTGCACATATTTAGTAGTACTTTAAATTTGGTATTTTTTCCCAATCCTGAACCAACCAGGTTTTTAGTTTTCATTGGGCTGTGCTTTCTACTATGTCTATCTCCATGTAACATAGTAGATGTGACATGAATAAATAGTAATGATTCACTTTAACTGTTTCTCACAGATTCAGGTGCATTGATACAACTTGACACAACTCATAGGTGAAAAGCTGTCTCCACATACAGGAAAATATGGGTTTAATGCGCTGGAGTTTGGTGTGTTTCCACACAGACGTATACGGAATAACCTATTGATCCAGATCTGGTGTCAGGAGGCTCACACTCCACCATTACCTCATGTCCTGTATGTAAGTGGATGAAATGGGGGATAAATACAACCCATCTTGGCATCCACTCTCTGTTTGCAGGCCCATGCGTTTCTGCAAAAGTAAAAAGGCTGATTTATTTACCCTAAACTGCTCGGGGAGGCTTCAGTACCCCATAACCAAAGCCAAATAATGTCAAACTAATGATGGTGGTTATATTACATAACCGATGGAACCTGGAAAAACAGAGCAGATTCATGTCTCTGGGCCCATGGCTGTGACCACTAAATGGATGGTTGCAGTTATTTCTGCAGTGCTATACAATTTGTGTCTTTTTTTGTGGCAACTACATGGCCTTGACAAACTAGGGAGACTGTAGACTCAGTATTGCTTTTCCTGTGGCTGTATAGCTGTTTTGTCAGGGCTGTAGTGAAAGACTCTCTTTGGTCCTCTTGAAACAAAAAAGATGCACCATGGTCAGTTATGTAATGGAAAAAAATTACAATGGTGGGTTGTACGTTTTCTTTGTTATGTCACAATAATGGTAAATTATGTTTTCTGAAAGAATAGTCAAAATCGAAAGGTCACCTTCATATCAAGGTTTGGTGCATTAGATATGCATTCAATGTGTTTTAGTGCGTAAACAGTACCTTATGTCACGGAAGTTTGTACACAGTTGGATATTTCTGAGACAAAGCATGAATCCAATTACAACTCTATCTCTAAGGTGGTAACCTTCCTCGCTCTACTGCATCTCATCAATGTCCTCTCCATTCCATTTGCTAAGTGAAATTTGTCAATCTTTTTCCCCTCAAACTAAATCCCATCTAATTGGACCACAATTGAGTAGCCCTACTAGTTTTTATTCCATTGCAAACATTTAGACGTTCAACAGCAATGTGTATATGAACACTGTATTTATATCGGCACGTTAAGGAGTAGGTACTCGGTATCCAGGGTTCCTACATAACGTCTACCAAACACAAACCTCTCATCGTACATGAAAATGGACCATAAATCTGGAGCGGAACGGAAAGCTCTTCGATCGAGGTCCCAAACGACTCAAACAACCACAACACCAGACGGACCGCTCTGTCTGGCGCCTTTCACCTTTGCCTTCGTTTGACCACATCTCCGATTCCCAGACCGCAGGAGGATGTCACGATAGATGGGCCGAGCGGACGGGGACAGGGCTGAGGGATCGACGGAAACCCACCGGGGACCCGCGGCCGGTAATGAGACTGATCGGTCTTGGCAAGGAGCAGAGCCGCGAGGCCGACCTTGGCTGGAAGGGGGGACAGGTGTGCGACAAATCAGAGATTACAGGCAAGCCCCCCTTTGACGAATCAAACCGAGAGCAAACAATCTGGGCGGCCAGGTGCCAGCGCCTGCCGCCGTCCATCCCAGGGTCGGTGTTTGACACGAGGGCAGTTGCTGTTTTCTCGACCGTCATGCTGTGGTACACAAAGAGAAAAGCTGATATGAAGAAGGATGGTGTCGCGGTGAGAGAGACGGAGGTGGGGCAGCATCGATCCGGGGATGATGGCTGGGAAATAAATATCCCCGCTTCAGGCAGAGCCCCTTCGAAACCCTTGCTCTCCTGAAATGGAAGACACATCCTGTCGTTACCTCGCCCCCCACGCACTCCATCCCCCCCGTTCTCTCATCAACGGGGGAAGCCTGGAGCGCTAACATGCTCAAAGTTTTCACGTAAACAGACATGCATGCGCGCGCGCGCGCGCGCGCGCACACACACACACACACACACACACACACACACACACACACACACACACACACACACACACACACACACACACACACACACACACACACACACACACACACACACACACACACACACACACAGCTGCTGCAGCACGCATGGTGAAAGGTATTGAGTGTCCACTCTTGTCCATCATATTATCCTCTGCCACTCAGTGAGTTATTTTCTCTGGTTTTTATCACCTCACCCGGGGCCGTGGGTGTGTGTGTGGTGGGGGGGGGGGGGGGGGGGTATCTGATAGAAGAGCTTCACGCTATCTCTCAGATGTCAGGCTTGGAATTAGCCCGGGCCGACACAATCAGCCAGTCGCCGCGCTCAGTCTTGTCCTGAACCACAGTAATAGATTTGAATCATTGATGAGGAATCTTTTTTATCATTTTGTTCACATCGTGTCGCTGTGTTATGCTTGAAATACATGAAAAAGAAGGCCAGATTGACTTTGAAGAAAAGGAAAAGAAAAGAAAAAAAGGCCCTTAGGCTGTAGATCATGCATTGCGTTTTTCATTTATTCAAATCTACTTCTATCCCTGTTATTTATAATTGTTATAAAATATCAAAAAAAATTGCGTTTCCAGTATCACCACCCCTCTCTGTCCCTCCCTCTGATACCCTCTCACTCACACTTGTTGTGCCATTCTACCCGTTAGCTCGCTCTCTTAATGAGACCAGAGTCCTGGCAGTACGTCCACATCCCCCATTACCCATATGTCAGATTCTACCCCTGCATCCCTGCCATTTCTCTCTTATCTCCCAGGCTCCCTCCCTCGCCCTTCCCTCCTACTCTTTCCCTCTCTCTCGCTGTCGTTATCTATCTCTCCCTCACTTTGCCTCTGATTCTTTATCTCTCCCTCCCTCCCTCCATCGATCATCCTCTTCCTCTCTCCCATCTCCATTCTTCAGAGCAAATAGCAACTTTAAAATCAGAAATACCAGGCAGAGTTTTGCTGAGTTACAAGGTGAGCGTCGTTCAAAATAAACTGATGGGTTATTTGGCTTCACAAAATGACAAACTACAATTCTGTTAAGTCTTCAATTTGATACCATTTCTTTGTATAATCTTCAATGATAACATGATGATCATAGTTTGCAAGGCCGGCACACTTTTGTTATCAGCGGTCTTTAAATAACTCACTCCATTTTATCAATGTTCAAGGTACCGACACTGAACACGTTTGAAAGGCCGGTGACATTCCGATTAGTGAAATTCCATGTCCCTCTTCCGAGGTAATGACAAATGGGTTTTGCAGATTCTGCTGAGTTTCCCATACAAATGCATGAGTGGAGAGAGACTTCAAGGGTTTGAGGTCGAACTAGCATGTGTTCTGGTGCTACTGTGATGCTATGCGTCAGTATGTGCTAAGCTAGCATGCATTAGTTTGAGTCTCTGGCAGGTGAGCAGCAGCAGCACCATCTAAATAATTGAGCTAGCTTGTATTGGGGTAGAATGCTCAGCCACAACCACAGCCATTCATAGCAGTTTGATTCTTTGTTATGGCACTAATCGAGCTTCTTCCGTAATAATTCTTATAATCTTTTTATTTTTGCCTGTTTCGTAAACTTTACGTTTTTTTCCCGTCTGCCAAAAATGTGCTTTGATTCATGGGCTCAGGGTTTTATATGTGAAGAGGAATTGATTAGGTATATTTCTCTCTCACTGTGTGTCTCTGTGATGGAACTGCAGGCCACAGTGATGATGCCAAAATGTGCAGCAGAAGAGGTAAACAGACTGAAGGGTCTCTCTGACATTCTCCCCTGATGGGCTTTGTGGGAACCTTTTTCCAAAGCCAAGGGCAGATCGCATTCAGGGCTGTTTAAAAGGTGAATCATGAGGTGCTTCACATAGCACTTGCAATCAACACATTCGCTCTTCCTTTCGCCGCCACCCAGAGCAGCAGCCGATAAGGTCTAAAACCGCGTCTCCCTCCTCCCTGATGCGCTCTGCCCAACACTCGTCTCCTCTTTCCCCTCCGCCTCCTCTTGTGACTCTCACTTCTCCTCGGACTTCATCCCTCTCCTCAGCGTCAGACGCTGACTGCGTCTCGGCGGATCTGACCGCGTTGTCCTTGCGGTAAATAAACAACCTTCACGTCCCAATGTAACTGGTCCCCCTCTGAGTCAGACGGAGTCATCCACCACGTCCACCACACGTCCATCACATATTCATCCAGATGGAGGATAACAATTCAAATCAATACGACAACAGAAGGACCCGGCAAGCTCAGTGGCCGTCTGGGTGCGTTCGACGATCCATAGATTTCACAGGGGGGAGAGGATCCGAGTGGAAGCGGCCATATTGCAACAGCACAAGTTGAGGGGCTTATGAGTCAAATCAACAGCCAGATGGGAGAGATCCTGCGTTTCGTCTGAGGGGAGGAGGAGATGAGACATGGACAGCCACCTTACTCAGCAGGTACTCGTACAGAGATAAGGATGCACACCCACTACCAGCCTCTGGTGATGGGGGTGAAACAAAATAGAAAAAAGGTATGCAAGTTTAGGGTGATATAATAACATTAATACATTCGATTTATATAGTGCTGTTTCTAAACACTCAAAGACGCGTTACAGTGTGTCTAAGGGCTGACAGCTCAGCATGCACAAGCGCATTACCAATTAGCTCTCTCAAACTGCAGTGAGGGAGAAGAATACAAATATTTATTAATTGGTAATTTTATGGTCCACTGACTCTGCCCCACAACCAATGACCCCCCCCCCCCCCCCCCCCCCCATGTCGATTTCACCTTTGGATCAATGGAGAGGGAGGGAGAGCCAAAGAGAGGGAGAGGGAGAGAGAGACACATAGAGAGAGAGAACGCCTACTTATTGCATTGTATCTAAACGCAGCCTTTTACACATTGATGAATTTGGATCATTTGAGTGGTTCATGGGTCGGCTCGTTTGGGATCTTAGCCAGATACAGCTGCAGAGGAAATTCATGCTTCATTTGCGGAAAAGGAGGGCAGTAATATCACTTCTGTCTAGTAGCTAAATATATTTAGATATATATTTTTTTTATTTCCTAAATGTTTTCATCTTTAAGCTGTGATACAATGCAGTCACTTCTGAAACATTGGAATATTCCTTTATTTTCTGAATGTTTTGAACGGAATGCTCTTGTGTATGTATGTGTGTGTGTCCATACATGTTTATCTTCTGTGTCACCTCTCAAACGCTGAAGCTGTTTGATAATGCAGGGGCAGCCACTCTGTTGCATTTTGTATTTGCATATGGTTATTCTATTTTCTTTTATCATCATCCAGCCATTTCATTCGTTTCATCTCCTAATGTGTCTATTTGTTTGTTTTGAATCCAAAGTATTTCAATGCTTTTTTGTGGGGGGATCAATGTAGCTATATGTCTACTGTGACAATCTTTATGTTGGCACATAAAAAAAAACTTTAAAAATCACTCTACAAAGGGATGACTTGATAATATCCTGTCAAGGTTATCTTGTTATGCACAACTTTTACATTCAACATTTCGAAAATGGTTAAATGCTGATAACTTCAGACACAAGGACTCTGTGTGTTCAGGCCCACCTATAGTATAGCTAAAAGATTTCCAGCACCCACACACAGTCAAAAGTCTCTAGTTGATGCAATAATGTGGAATGATTCCTTGTTTGGGAAAGAGGAAGTAGCCTATCATATAAAATATGATTCAGTATAAGGCAGGACAAAACCCCAGAGTCCACAATCCACCTCCACGCTCCTCAGATAGATGTTAATTATGTGTTTGAGCATCTAACTGCTTGAGGACAGAGCAATGGGTAAATATTAATGATTAGGTCAGTCTGGTAAGTATTATGTTTGTGTCCCTATCTAGGTGAAGGCGTTAAATGGTAAATGGACTGCATTTATATAGCACTTTACTATCCAATGGCCCCTCAAAGCGCTTTACAATATGGCCTTAGATTCACCCGGCGTTCACGCACACATTCACACACCGACGGCGGAGTCAACAATGCAAGGCGACAGGCAGCGCGTCTGGAGCCGTCAGGGTTAAGGGGTCTCGCTCAGGGACACCTCGACAATCAGCGAGTTGGAGCCCGGGATCGAACCAGCAACCTTTCGGTTAACAGCCAACCCGCTCTACCTCCTGAGCCACATGCCACCTGTTAACAATAAGTGTTTTTACACTCCCAAATATTCCTGTCTTGTTTGAAACTACTTCCCGGCATGGTCCACGAGTTCACACTGACCGAGGTAATATACCGTCTTGATTTCGCACCCTAATGTCACCTGTTGAACCCTACACATATTGGGGGATCCATTTTCATGTAAATGCGATTTTGACGGAATCGCGTTACCAGGGGCAGGACTTGGCAACACAGCGACGTCAACATGAGAAGTTCTACCTGGAGAGACAGTGAAACCCTCGAGCTGCTGACTGTCATGGGAGAAGAGTGATACAGTCGCATTTAAGCGACGGGGTCTCCGTAGAGCAACGCAGTCTCCAGAGTTACTCAGGTCTCCGGAAGAATCTGCCCCCTGCTAATAGGGCAGGTGATTACAACCACTATTGCAGAAACATCTAGCGACCGGTTCCGCGGCTAAACAAGGTATTGATCAATGATAACACGTTAAAACAAGAATCAACACTGGGGGGAAAATACCTTGATGCTTCTAATAAAGAGAGGGATAATAGAATGGGGTGTTTTACTTTATTTACCTATTACTGGCTGTTGTGTCTGCTCAGTGGAGCGGAATAATCAGGCTAAATCGATGTCCAAGATGGGGATGGTAACTCTCCCAGCAGGCCACTGTTTATAACCACTATGTGGTGTTCAGTGAGCCTGCCTGAATGTGGCCTGATATTGCAGTGATGATGACCCTGGCCCTGAAATCAGAGAAGAGTACCTGAGAATGTATGATGTCCCTGGATTGTGGATGAGTTAGCAAAGGAATAATAATGCTATTGTTCATGTGTGTAGAGTGTTATGTTTGTTGATGATCACAAAAAAAACAATAAGTTATACACACAATGATTTTGTTCAAGTGTATAAATTGTTATGTTTGTTGATGATAACACTATGTCCATCTGTTTTGTCTGTTGTACGTTCTTGCTCTTAAAAATAGCATTGTGTAGCATCTTATCCTAGCTATCGTTGTTGTTTACGGGGAATGGGTTAACCTAGCAATTGTTAGTGCTTGGCACTTGGCAATATGAACCACCTTACTGTACCCACAGCGATATATTGTCGTTCTCTTTCTTCCGACGAATGTTCTTATTGTTAGTCGCTTTTGAGAAATGTGTTTGCTGCTCCTAAATGTTAATGTAAATGTTATAACGATTGGATTTTGACAGAAGAGGGCCTATGGTTGACCTGTTACTGCTGGACCCTCAAAGAACAGGGCAGAAAACTTTTTTTTAATTTTGATATAAACTTGTTTTGGGTACAATACGGGCTGCATTCCTGCACGCTGCTCCTTCTTACCGTGACCTATACAGCTCAACATTCCTTCATGGATCAATGTGTAGTGCTGGAAGGCAATCTACATCAACAATGTTTGATTGCGCCCTTTACTTTCTGACAATCTATGCCTCGTTATCAGAGATGCCATTACACAATAGGGGAAATAAATGGTGTTTAGCTAAATAGCGACTATTGAGTTGAAAGTAATGCTTGGCACTATAGCATGTGCTCAGGATTTGCTGTGCTGTCATTAGGAACTGAATTGCCACGTAATGTGGATATTGGCTATTTTATACCCAGTTGGGAGCCCTCCAGCAACAATCTACCACTTCAGTCCAGTTCTGTAGCAGAAGGCACGGTTGCCATGTTCACTGCATGAAAGCAGCGCAATGGGACCTATTGCTGATACTGAAGGTGCCCCACCTTTATTAACAATTGTCAGAGCCAATGGACGAGAGACAAGATGGCAAAATCCATTCTAATTATATTTTTTTCATTTTGAAGGCAGAATGGCTCATCGTAGACACGGCGAAGGTAGCAAGGCTTCTGGAATGACATTCAGAAAATGCTACAGAGAATCCCACATGGTTTTCACGCCTTGCCTGTCAGTAAATCACGGCGTTCTCTACAACGTTTATTCACCATCTGTGTTGGTAAGTGGAATAGCAAAGCAAGCCAATTCAATCAATCCCCACTTTGCTTCCCCACGAGTCAGACCAGCCGTGTAAACAGTAAGTTATCAAAAAAGACTTATTTGGAATATTGATATTGTGGCAATAACATGCATGTACAGGTGGTATGATGTGAAAATGATCTTTAGAGATTATAACGTGAACACAAACATCAATCCCCAGAGATCGCATCTAACCAGTCCAGCCTGCATCATATCACAGGCAACACTTTTACTAAACAGAGAATGCTCTGTCCTTGTGACTAGATTATTTCAGTGTTAGGATATTCTCTCTCATGTGTGAAGGACCATCTCCTGTGGAAGTCAATCTCCAAGAAGCAGCTCCGCAATGATCAACTTCATACCGATGCAAAATAAAAATGCAATGGCAATCACGCTACCGGCTGGGAACAATTTCAAGGTAAAAGTCACGCTTTGTGTTTATCATGGCAGATGGCAGCATATCATTTGCTCAAGTTTTAGGCGATAGAGATGACAATGGTAGTCGTGCACATACACAAAAAACGTTCCACTAGGTTTTGAGAAAAGGGGTTCAGGTTTATCAGATACAGGAATGCATTGGAATCAAAGCTCTGTATTTATCTTCAATCTCACCAAAGAAATGCACGCAGTCGAACTGAAAGTAAAAAAAGTGTAGTAAAAGCAACAATCCATCTTCCAGGAACAAAAACTGCTCCAGTTATGGTGACAGCCTGTTCCGAACGAGATTTAGCACACAGCCCTGAAAGGTAGAGGGAAGTGTGACCACCCATCAGCAGGCCTCATTGCCTGACAGGTCTAGACAGATGCCTGACCTACCTTCCAAACAGGAATTTCCCGCAGCTTATTTCTGCCAGGACAACCCCTAAGTCTGGGGGAAATGCCTCAGGTAAACCAAAATGATACCCATTTACCACTAAACCCGGTTGAACCTGTAAGCTGTGGAGTGAAACTGTTTTCAAATTCAATCTCATTCGTTCATCATTTTTATTTCTTGCACTTTAGAGTAGATCTGCAGTTGGAGATCTCCATGCTTGACGTGTTCTCCTGTGGGGCGAAAACAAATCAAGGAAACCATTGTTGTGACGACAACCTTGTGATCCACCGAACCAGTAAGAAAAGAGGAGGATGAGAACCATACAATGGAGTGAAACATGCTCCGGCTCGTGACCCCATCAGCAGCCGTGCCGTCTCAAGCAGTGGTTCTCAAACCTTTTCTACGAGTGGACCCCCTCTAAGATATCTTTTCAATGGAGTACCCCCTTCAGTGCTCAAAAATACCCCTATGGGTACGCACACCGCCGGTCTAAAGAAAGCCCCATCACTGTGCTGGACCTGTGTGGATCTCCATTCAGATCCATCCAGTTCCGGAAAGCTTTACTAATCCCAGGTAGGCAAAAGACGTATTAGCGATCTAATCAAATTTTGTTTAACAATGTTTTTTCATAGAACAGGGTTTCAGATTCATCTGGGGCTATTTTTTCAAACCAGTTACAATAGTTGTTGCCTGATTAATTTCATGACACCATTGTGGACTATCAATAAGGGGAAACGAAATCACACAAATTATGTTTTTCCTCCTTCCCTTGGCGTTGTGAAATAATCCATTCTCTGTAATATCCTGACTTGGTAAAGCAAGGGAAGGCGGAAAGGCAAAGAAAATAAAATGCAATCGCAGTGCCCCCAGTTCCATTCTTCAATAGCATTTTCCAACTGTTTTCCTTCCTGTGGCTCGGTTATCACGGTGACCGCATGAGAGAGCAACGCATCATCCTGGTAATCAGCGAGGCAACAACCGACGCGGCGTAGAGGCGAGACGAGGCTGGGTCTGAGAGGACGGCGCTGAATGTCTTCATGTACACTTGCCCCGGTAGAACCCCAACAGATGGCTGAATTTGAAGATCTGTCGTAAGCCGAAAGCTCTCGTTCAAGTGGAATTGTTCCCGCCGCGCCTGGGGCTACGCGGGGAGAACGTTACATAAAACAGTGAGACACCGCGTCATTCTGGCCCCCGTAACAACCTGTCACACGTCGCCTCTCTCTCAGATGATTGTCTAGAACTGGCACGTCCTGACGAGGATGAGAGGACATTGTTCTTTCCACATATGGAAAGAACAACATATAGTCCGTTTTTAAAGCCTGCATCCATTGTATTCTTCTCTATGGGATTATAGATCTTTTTAAATCCAACCACTGAGTTCTATGTTAATTCTAATGCAGGGATAGGGATATTATAGGGAATCCAGTTTAGAGAGAGATTGGATACATGAGTGCAGGCCACTCTAAGGTGGATACCCCATATATTATAAACATTATTATATCATAATAATAATATTGTATATATTATTAAATTATATATATATATATTGTATGCATAGCTTTCGCTTATATTTCATACCATGGGGACTGTGTCCTTGATTGTAATGCAGGAACCGATCACTTTCTGAATAGGATGTCTCCCCATCAGCCTCACACTCACTCTGCCCAAACAGATCTCCAAAACACTGCGACCACTGCTAAATTGATCAGGCGAATCTTAAGGCTTGAACCAAGCGATTGTCTTTGACTTTAGAATGAAGCGGAGTATTGTTTATTGTTTATTGAATGGATCCCCATTAGCTGACGCCGAGGCGGCAGCTAGTCTTCCTGGGGTCCATATAGGAGCATACAATATAAAACATAGAGAATACATACATTACCAAACATTATACAAAAGATAATAAGTACAACATACCGGTCACAGTAAATTAGTTCAAAAGATTATTACAATTTCAGTCATGTGGACAGCTGCAATAGGTGTGTCTTCAGAGCTATTTTAAATGACAATTTATTTTGTGTGAGGTTAATGTGAGATGGTTTGGCCAGTATTGGGAAACCGGTTGCTTCATATGGTGTTTCATCGAGCTGTTTCCTAAATTACACTCTGTTGGTGCGTGATGCTTAACTCCGTGTTGATTTGACAGCTGGCCAAATTCACAGCCGGGGGCCAAGAAGGCCTTCAAGCAAGATTTTGAAATTGGAAACAACACGGTTTTTGCTTTCATTAGTGAACAAACCTGTGTGCCCTTTATTGGGTTAGCGTATATGGATTATGGTGAAATTGTGAGTATTTCCCTGGGTGGTAGTACTCAGGGCTTGGGCATAATCAGGCCAAATTCCTAAATGTTGGACCTGATTTCCCCATCTCGCCACATGTGTAAGCTAAATCATTTTTTAAACCCTGATGGTGAATTGAGTCCAAATACATGCATGTGATTAAGTGAACACGCTTACGCCCATGGCATCAAAATCTCACCCCAGCCGGAAAATTTGGCAACGCTGTAGTAAAAGCAATTACAAAGTGAATTATCATTAAGGGTATTTGAGCGATTTCAAGACTTGCTTTGCTAGTTAGATAAGCCAAAGCTTGTTTTGTCGGTTTGAGGAAAATATGTTGGCTGGAGTTGCTTCTTCTGTTACTTTGGTCATTGTTACCAAACCACTCATTTTGTAAGTTGTTGCTGTTTCACATATCAATACTTTTTGTTTCGAACCTCAAATCCCAGTGTCCATTTGATATGTTTCCAAAAGGCTCTGCGATGGAGACTATAGAATATATCCTGACGATAATCAACGTGGAGTCAGCGCAGACAGAGATGTACTTAGGGAATTTGCGTGTGCCTATCTTCCCCGTTTTGCCAACCAGCAGCCTGTAATTGAAGGTTGTTTTGCCTCTCTCTCTGATCCTCCTCCTACTTCCTCTGAGCCTCCCAGCTCTCCCATATGTGACGAAAACAGTCGGAAAATAATAATTAGGTCTTCTTCGTCCGAAAACAAGAAACGCCCCTGTGTTTAAAAGTATGATATGCGGGGGATCCGTTTTTGATCCGACGACGCCCACCAACGAAGAAGAGTGGCGAGGTTTTTGAAAGCAAGCGTCTTTCCTAATGCTTGTCAATCCCAAACCTTGTCAAACCCCCTGTCGCCAGCCTCCATCGCTTATCGACAGCGGAACCCCAGGCCTCGCCTCCTCAAAGCCGTGTGGTGTTAATTTAAATAGCAATGGTGGTCTCATTAAGGAAGCACAGAGAAGGCAAGGCTTACCCAAAGCCACAGGTCTTGATTAGAATGGTGTGTAAAGTAGTTCCCCCGGCAAACAGTGCTATCTGGAGGTCCAGTGGCCAGCCGTGGATTAGCACAGGGGGACCTTAATTGGATTTCCAATAGTTAATTGAATTTCCAATAGTTAGTAATTGAGTGGTCTTAAACATGTGTCATCCCTCGTGTCTCTTTTTGAAGCGACCAGACGTTGAAGGAATCCACTGATTGGGTGACTTCGTCTCCAGTAGGCTCTGGGATTATTCTCGATAAGCAGGAAAGGGGATTTTTAGTGAACTAGTTTCAACACGGGCAGACTCGGGCAGGGGGGGGTAGGGCGACTATCTCTCCCCTGGTGGCCCTGTGGTTTAACAAGTGTTACGAAAGTGCCCTCCAGAACGGTAACCACAAGAGGAAGTGACCTATTGGCTACCCTTCACATTGGGTAAAAAGTGCCCCCTAGAGTGCCCCTTCATGCCATAAACTATGATGTTGCCCCCTAGAGCAAGACAATTCTATAACGTGTCTTAATGAGTGCCCCTCTAGTGGAGAAAACGTAATGGGGTGCGCTACAAGGTGCCCATACGATAGTCCCAATTTGGCGTTCCCTATGGGTGCCCTTCCAGTAGAGAAGGGGCCCTTTATGACGTGGCCTCTATGCTGCCCGTACATGACACCGTCCCAAACGCCGCTCTGTCCAGTAGAGAGAATGGGATACAATGCTGCACAGGGAACACTTACAGGTGGGGAGGAGGACGAAGAGCCCAGTGAGAGGTTCCTCTGATGGAGGAGGTCCCCTATAGTGGAGGCAGAATAGGGGACCTTTTCATTCTCCCTGCCCTTCAAACAGCCCGGTTCCGCCACTGGGATTTAAGAATGACTTTTGTACCTTTTGGAAAACGATGTATGAATTCATGTGTAAATGAAGAGATTTCTGCTGAACCCCATATAAGTACTGCATAAAAGCTTGGTATTTTTCCACATGTTTCTCTAAATGATATTATCCCTCCCTATTTCCATGCTTTTATCGTAAGGTAGAGAAAGTCAAAGTCAAGTCAACGCCTGAGAATGACAACTGAGAATTTTTTATATATTCGGTACAGTTACATGTATTTAATTTTCCCCAGTGTAATAGTGAACTTAATGATATCCTTTTATTTCTTGAATCTACTATTTTCTTCATGTGGGAGACAGTGAAACGTCTCAAAATAACAAAATCTGGAATGTATTATTAAGTACCCGAAGCCTTGGTTTCATAACTATTCCGGTCCTCATTTACTTTTTTAAAGTATCAACTTCTGTGGAAATTCGCCAACAATTCAGTAACCCTTCACATAGTAGAATAATATAATATTCTTTATTGTTTAAAACCTTATTTTTCACCATCCTTACCAAGCACTTATACTACACTGTGGGCAAAGCACTTACGACCAAACGCCTTTGAGTAGTATTAAACGTATGCTCTACAGCATAGTTATAGATAAAGGAGAGAGGTTTTTTATTCTCTCCGCTGCCGAGTCGCCATTCACTTAAAATGGGTTTGAAACGGCCATACTGAATGGCCTGGAAGGGCCTGGGTTCTGACGTGAAAGTGATGGTTATGGACATTGTCATTGTGATTGGAAGCCATAAAGCATCTCTTGTTTTGGCAGCCATAATGACGTTGTGTCCTCCCTTTTTTTATAGCGTCCAGTGAATTGGACTCTTCCGGAGACAGGAGTGTATTGTACACATTATCTGTGTGGTAAGATGTTTCTTTTTGTCTTTATTCTGTGAAAAGAACCAGTGCTTATCTGAGAGTATGGATACGAGTTGATAATGGTGGGGGACCGAAAGTTTGCATTACTTTGCAAACGACCCCTCGTGAAAACTTAGCTTCAAAAGACACTAACTCAACGGCAAGGTGCTTCTGCATAATTCTTTAAACGCTGACGGACTATAAAACATAATGAGTGTGATTTGAAGACAAGAAGCTTGTAAGCCAGTGGGACTCTGGTGAGTTTATTTTCTACCAAGGTTGAACGTTTTCTTAAGTCTGGCCCGGGTTTGATTTGTGACAATGGGTGGGTGTGCCCGTAACACACCTCTGACAAAAATATCTGCGAGTTGACTCTGCATTTTTACACTTTCGACATACGGGGGCCCAAGATTGCTGAATCGGCGAGGTTGTGTCCTCAAATTACAGCAGTAGAACATAACCACAATTTCAAATGTCAGGGTTTGCGTCTTTTTTATAAATGCATAGCTATGCATGGTTTGTTAACCCCCAGTACTTAATATGCAGATTAAAGTTCTAAATATGGTTCCACAAACTAGTTATTGAGTGTGCAAATGTATAAAACCTACGGATGGTGGCAGTGGGATTTCAGCATACTAATATCCAATTAAATCCTAACTTTAGGGTTTTGGAGGTCGACATCTCACAGCCAATCCAATAGCTGCCTCACAATTTCTGAGGTCTCACATTCTATCTTATACATTCTAAAAATATATGTTCTCACAAATGAAGCATTTGCATCTTAATTCTGATCTAGATAACGGACATTTGAATACAGTTTTATTACGCTAGCTTCCACCCTGCTGTAATTCCCGTAATGTTTGCCGTTCAATTTGAATTGCTATTAGAATCAGAATCAGAATCTCTTTATTGTCATTGCACAAAGTGCAACGAAATTGGGGTAGAGGCTATCTAATAATCAGAATGGAAACCAAGTTTCATTCTTTGAAGAACAAAATGTCCTCCCCTCTATGATGCGTGAACCACCCTTCTCCCAAAATATGTTGTCGCTCGTCGCCTCCTCCAACCTTCACAGCCCCCCTCCCTGATTAAATGTCAGAGCTTCTCAGCCCTGGGACTCATCAGCGGCCCCATGGCACCTCGTGTTTGTGCTGTCCCACTCCAACCCTTCATCGTCTCCCTCCCTCCCGTCCTCACGCCCAGCCGCCTGTTATCCGCAGATTGGTGCTCTGTTTTCGCCTGTCGGTGAAGGTTCTATTATGTTGGGACCATGTTATCTGTCCATGAACAGGGTACACACACACACACACACACACACACACACACACACACACACACACACACACACACACACACACACACACACACACACACACACACAAGCTTTGCTCTATTCTTCCAGGGACATTTTGAAATTAGACAATAGGCTTCTTTATGAATAATTCTTGTTTTTTTTACTTTCTGTAAGGTCAGCAGAAAATTTGCCAATAGGTCACTATCAGCTACATTTTTTTGAGTTATTTTATGAAATGAATACACACTGCATAGTTAGACAATGCAATGTATTAAAGTTACGCATTGAGATTGTAGAGCTGCCATGTTGAGAAGTATATATAACAGCTAACTCAGTATAGTGTGCATGTCACATGGTTCTGATGAAGGGACATAGTGGCTTGGAGCCCACGATGGGAGATAAGGCAGCAAAATATCAAATGCATACTTTATATCCTAAAAATCCCATCTAACCTTGTTTGAGGCTATCTCATCTAACCTTCTATATTTTTTTTGTTTGAGGCTATCTCATCTAACCATCTATCTTTTTTTTGTTTGAGGCTATCTCATCTAACCCAGTGTATCTCATCTAACCTTCTCTTCCCCCATGGCTTCCTTGGCATAACTTAAGCAACTATGCAAAAACATTTTGTATATTTTTTAGAAAGCTGGCCTTGCAGCACTTTTCTTTCATACTTGTAGGTCACTGTTGTTAACGGCGTCTGGATAGACCCAGGTGCAGCTCATGGAAGAGGTGTTTCTTCGCAGCAGAACAGCTTATGAATGCAGCTCAAACAATCAGATATAACCTGTGGTTCCACCCTCACCTCTGATTGGCCTCTGCCATTAAATCCTACGTCTTCTCCTCATTGTCTCCAGCTGTTACAGTCTTACCGGTGCGGACACATTTGTTGATTGGCACGAGGGTTTGACTAATCAATCGATCCCTTAAGTGACTGGTGTCAACCTCCACAACACTCGCCTGCTGTTCTGTTTCAGGCTCTAATTGTAGCATTGAGTACTGCATTACCACACACATCAGTCAAAAAACACAACTTATTAACATTACAATAATGCTCAACTGCTACCGTGCAATGATCACACAGAGACATATTTGTAACTTATTATGTCTGTATGATCAGAAAAAAACACTCCTTTGTATTCAGTCAAAGGAGGAGAGACGCTGGTGTTTAAAGTTTCTGAAGGAAAATGGGTGCATAAGAGATTGATTAATTGGGTGGGACATTTTCAAATTATTACAACATAAACTGTCAGGTCTTAGGTACACTGAAATGTACAGCGCAGCCTCAAACAGTCCGAGATCTTTGAGATAGGAATGCCGTTCCTAAGGTCTGTGGGCTGCTGATAAAATACTAAAATAAAGATATTCTGAGTTGTTTGACTTGATGGTTGAAATATTGTTAGCATAAAACCAGATAAGGCACTTTCCCTTCATTTCAGAATAAATATAGAGAGCCATAATTGTCTTTTAAAGCCATCATCCACTTTATCACACTCACACAAAGTTAGAAAGGGAATATAAAATGAAAAATCTACTTTACAACAGAACTACAGTAATTTACCCTTATTAAACTTTAGTCAATGCAGTAACAAGCATTAACAAACAATATCTTGTTTACTAATGGTCTAGTATAATATACTTAATCTAATCAGATATATAAAGGTGGTCATGTTTACTGATGGTGATCAGGTTAACTAAGGTTGTAGTGGCTATTTAAAAGTGTGTCGTTCAATAGCCACTGCCCCAGTTTTTAATTGAGCTGTACACCTGATCGTCTCCTACACACACCTGATTTTCTCCTTTTCCTGCCTAAACATAGTGAACAAAACTCCCAACTACAAAACCAGGACCCAAACCCTTATAATCGGGCTTCAATCAGCCTAACAAGGGTGTCGCCATGCAACCAAGCAATCAAAACAAACTCAAAAGGGGGGAAGTTTCTCCAAATAATAATATGCAGTTTTCGCAATTGTGGAAAGGGATTTCATGTTAAGGTATTCATGTATCCATCATATAATAGCATTAAATAACGAATAATTGCATCCGCATAGAGGTTAAGGATGGGGATAGGGTTATGTTTAAGAGTTAACCCTAACCCCAATCCATACCCCTATGCTGATGCTATATAATCATGCTTATTATTAAAATAATATACCCTTACTGTAAAGTGTTACCTAAAAGATTTGAATTAATACAATTATATAATAATACCATAGGTCAACCAAATTGAATATTCATTTAAAAATATACGTATATAAAATCAGTGTTGCAAGAAGTCACGATTGTCTGGGCAAGAACGGCTCCCTCCACATTTCACCTCACTTTCACCTCCCTGCACGAGTGGAATCAGTCAGGTATTGGCCCAAACCCAATGGCTCATGAAAAGAGAACTGATTTTAGATTAGTCTTGTTTTAGACACATACCATTGAACACCATTGTGCAACCTCAGCTCACTGAACACTACGATTGATTCAGATTTACTTCAGATGACAAAACAGTTTCTTAGGGTCAAGGATTTAAATACAAGATGTAATAAACACTGTTTGACGTTTGTTTGTTCAGAAATTTTAATGTTACTTCCTTTCCATTAATACTGGATTATAGCTCTCCTTTTTGACCTGTACATTACTGGCCCACCCACAAACTAACCCCACCATCCGCCTTGATTCTGGCCCAGTGTCAGACAGCGTGGTGGGGTGAAGGCTGGGCTGCCTCGGAGCGTTTCACACAAGACAACTGGAGACATCGCAAGCAGACATATTTGCTCGTCTGGGTGCAAGTTAGAAACACCAATTTCCAACACAGCTTATTTTATGTTTTTCTAAAATAATGGTTTTCTAAAATAATGATAACATAGTTCAATAATTGCTCGCATCCTGATGGAAACGTAAAAAACAAGTTGCTAATATCGATAAATACAGACTTTTGTCTGCCTTGCAAAATAGACAAATGTAGAGGAAGGTGAGGGAGTCATTCTCTTCATCCTTGTTTGCCAAAAAAAAACATGACTCCATTAAGTAAACTTGACATTTACTTCCTCAAGCGGTGTAAGAAGAAACTCAAAACATCACACAAAAAACGCAACACAGGCCTCATTATCAGGGGAGAGATCACAGTCAGAGCAGTGTGTACGTGTGTCTGCAAGGCGAACGCGCTGCAGAAACAGTGTGCTACATTTAATGGATTCAATAAAACCTGTTTGATATGTGTGCACCTATAAATATGAGTATGTGATCTGCTCTTGGGTTAAAGTCCTCGCTCGCTGCAGCCTCAGGATTCTGTCTACGGCTAATCATGAACCCAGGATGTGCTGTCAGTCTCCCAATTCCAACATTTTAGTTTGACGAGTGTGATTGTTTGTTTGTCTGTGTTTGTTTGTGTGTGTGTGTGTGTGTTGGTATGTGTGCGTGCGCGCGTCAGTCTGTATGTTGATAATGGGGATTAAAGTAGTTTGACTCTCATCATGGAATCTCATGGAGGGACAGACTCATCGTAGTAATCCAATACTAATTCCAAACAGCTCAACTGATTCGAAGGGGAAGACACATGCATCTGTCGAATCTCGTCACAGGAAACTTTTTACATGACATCCAAAGCTGCACTTGATTGAGTGAATTGGGAAAAAAAAAATGATATATCTTTTTGTTCAAGTTCGGTTATTTTGAATAAATAGAAAGTGTGAACTCAAGGGTGCCTTTGAGAGAAGCAGTGAGCAGCAGAGAAGATTTTATAACCCCCCCTCGCTCTTTTCAGAGAGAATAAAGTAAACTGGGTTCTGGGTACACCGTGGTACTCTCGAGTCCTGAGGGGCAAGGCATATTCACACGCTGCAGTGGGTTTGTACACCACTGAAGAACGCGGCGTTGTTTATTTTACTGCCTTCCTGAGTGTCTTTGTCCTTCTGCAGAACGTGATTCCACCAACCGCCTCTTAATGGAATAAATCAACATGAAAATGGGGAGGGGGGGGGGGGGGGGGGGGGGGGGAAGGCAGATGGGAAAGCGAAGAATGTCACACTTTACATACCAAAAGGGGTGACCCGTGAGCATTGAATAGACCTGAAACAATGCCCTTATATCAGAGATATGAGAGACAATATCATGGGCGCGCACGCACACAGACACACACGCACACGCGCGACGATGATATGTCCACGCACACACACGCTTTGATCCTAAGAAGGCTGCCCATCGCCTTGAGGTTCGTGTCGATGTCGTAATCAGGGAGACATTTGAGGAAGGTCACGGGCTGTTTGATATTCAGGCAGCGGGAGGCAGGACACCTTCTGATCCATCGGGAGCTGAACCTTCAATCCGAACAGTCAATCACAACAGTCTATCAGAACCGTCAATCAGAACCATCAATCAGAACCAACTATTAGAACTGTCAATCAGAATCATCAATCAGGACTATCAATCAGAACCGTCAATTCGAACTAGCTATTAGAAATGTCAATCAGAACCATCAATCAGAACTGTCAATAAGAATCATCGTTCAGAGCCGTCAATCAGACTGCAACCATTCAAAAGACAATGATCCAGATATGCAGCTCCTCTTCACTGTCTTCCCGGCTTGTATTCTTCTGTCGACGATCCGTGCGATGAACAGGAGCCGATGCAGGAGCTGAGGCTCTGTCTCTGATCGAGGGCCCCGAGGTCATCTGTACGGGTCCTCTTATCTTTTATTGTCATCCTCTTAATCACCTCCAGGGGTTCCTGGGGACCTGAAGAATCCACTCTACTGCATTGCACACAACCACTCCTGTCTGTGGAGAGATTTCATGCTCTTCCTATCGCTCATACACACGTCTCATGCACGTTCGTGAAATGTTCTCACATGCTGAAAATCCTTTCACCTACGAAGGCTGCATCTCAGTAGTGTTTCAGTGGTATATGAGAGGACTTTCAGGGGGATGTCCCTCGTGAATGTAGCGCATTTCACTTGAATACATGTGCATATGTGAGCGGTAGGGTTTGAACTGGGGTCTGTATGGCTGTTTCTCTGAAATACAAAGAATTGTATCAATGATGTTACAGGCAACAGCCCATTGGGAATGCACTCTGCTGCATCATATCATCATATTCTCTCGGTTTGCATGAATTTCCTGTGCGCCATTAAAAATAAATAAAAAGTATCTTATCTTCTGCTTCATAGCTGAATAGTATTTATTTCATAACTCACTCGTATTACTCGCCTGCTCCCTGTATGTATGTCATCTCTTCTCAGCATGTGTGTATGCGTGTGTGAGTGGGTGTATCAGTGTGTGTAGCGCGAATTATAAAGTGCACACACAAACGTGTGTGTGTGTGTGTTTGCCATGAATAGACAGGTATATCTACTTGTGTCTATCTAACAGTGCCGGGATGGTATTATAATCATTAAAGCGGATGAATCTTGAAATAGTTTACTCTGAGATGGAGATTAAAAGGTTTGGGACAAAAAAGGGGAGATTCGATTATTTTGTGTATTTGGATGGGCTTGGGGGGCAGTGACCCTTTGAGGCGGCACTTTCTGACAATGTCACCATATTGGATTGGAATTAGACTTTAGAAAATGGGTGTGTAATCAGTGTCAACCACCGAAGAAATGGTTGTCGTTAGTGACGATGAGCGCAACTGAAAGCCTTAAAGAGTTGTGTGTGTGTCTTTGTGTGTGAGCGTTTAGCTCTTGCGAGAGCCAATTTTGAAAGTTGATCAAGAATCAACTGGCATGCTGGTGAATGCTGATAAGCATGTTCGGTGATATCAATGTCAAAATAACCATGCTCTGTTACCTATAATCAAGCATCTCTTCATGGATCAATGGTAGGATTCTACAAAGCACTCAGCCGTCCAATGGAAAGCATCGGTTTAACTCGCCCACTAATTCTGAGCAACCACACCACTGCAGAGGGAGGCAATGAAGAGAAATGTAGTATATTTAAGGCCATGCCAATCATTTACTCCACTGTACAGTTTGCTATTCCTAACACACTTCCTTCAGAAGTTGAGAAGAGGAATATCTGTAAAAAACATCCCAGGATATAATCCTTCAACGCTTCGGGCGTTAATTCCCTTATTTTTCTTCCTCTCGTGAGGATTCTCTCGCTGGGTGACCGTGGCTGCAGGACAGGAGGGCTGAGCTGGGTGCAGGATGGATGGGGGCCTTCGAAGTCAACCAGATCTCTGAGCTTCAGGCTGACGATGAGGTAGTTAAGGAACAGAAAACATACTCCGAGTGGCTGCGAGGAGTGTCAGGAACACTCTGCTCAACCTCAGAATCAGTCTGCCGCCACACTTCCTCTGGCGAGAGGTGACAGCTGAGAAACTGGAACTGAAAACTGCAGGGAGAGGTGTCGATTGGAAGAATTGTTTATCCATCTTGTCCGGAAATTGTAATCCAGTGTGGCGTCTGCAAGGCTGTCGTGCGCTTTGATATCGGCTCAAGCACAGGGACGGCATGGGGTTCAGGCGAACAAGACCGGGTTGGAGTCTGAAATAGTTCTCAGTTGTCCGGCAAGGCCGTTGAAGGGAGCCAGTGGGAATGAAGATAGAAACATTTCTACCAGCTTCCGCAAAAGACTCAAGACTCACTTGTTCAGAGTTCACCTAGACTCTGCATAGCCTCCCCCCTTAACCCTCAACCCCCCCCACCCCTCTTACGGACTTATTGTATGTTGTATGTCCTGGCACTTAAAAATGGTACTTTGCATTGTCTAGCATCTTATCCTAGCTATCATGGTTGCGTACGCGGAATGGGTTAACCTAACAATTGTTAGTGCTTGGCACTTGGTTCTATGATTATCCTTACTGTACCAACAGTGGTATATTGTTGTTTCTCTTTCTTCTGACAAATGTACGTTTATTGTAAGTTGCTTGGGAAAAAAATCGAGGTGAGGATAGAAAACTAGAGCAAATGATTTGTATCCATTGCCGTAAGCTGAAGCCGATTCCATGGATTCAATCCTGGGCAAAACACCAACCCAAAGTGAGGCGTACAGCAAGGTTTGCTTCCGTAATAAAATGCACCTTGCTAACGTAGAATAAAACCTACCTCTGGCCTATACTTTCTAAATCACAGAATTATTTGCTTGTTTTATTTCTGTGAGGTAACTTCACCTTTCATAAGTAAGACCAATGTTTTTCCCCAATCGTCTGTTCATCTTTGGGCATCAGACTGAGGAGGCGTTGTGCTTCGGCTGACAAAATCTTTCATAGTTTTAATCCCATTTTTAGAATCTTCACAGAAGGCAGAAACATTGTAATGACAATGTTTCACAGCATTAGATTATAATGATAGCCTGTGAAACAAGGGCTTCTTTTTGTCCGCACTTATTCCCCCCTGCACGTCTAGCCCATTGCTTACAGACAGGTCTTACAAAGAGATCAGAGGCGAGGGGAGGCAACAGGAGAGGAGTGAGATACGTAAGCCGGTAGGAGTCTCGGCAGTTGTGTCATCTGTGGGATAAATCAAACTCCCGGGTCAACAGCGTCTCGCTGGACTGGTTTTGTTCAACGATAATTTCTTCATATGAATTGGGCTCGCGTTATTGTTACCTCTCGCTCCTCCATTGTCTGTCGTTTGAGGCGTGCAGTCCGTTGTTGAAGGCCAAATTGCTGCTCCCATTCAGGATCACGCTCGGCTGAAGTGAAGAATTATCAGGGCAACGATGTTAGAACTAAGAGGAACGTTGATTCAGAGTCAGGCCTTTTAAGATGAAAACTGATCCGCCAACGATCCGTCAAGGCCCATGCAGCTCACTCCATTAGGTAAATTCCAATAATGAGTAATAAAATAATGATTGTTCACTCTTTACACCTCTCTCACCAATGTTTGCCGTTTTGAACAGCAAAAGGGGCAGAATCAGGGTGTGAGCCTAAAGGTACCGGGTTCAGAGCCCATTGTCCGCCATCTATCTGTAGGCATCGTTGAGCCTGATGCCTCCAGCTCCACCATGACATGTAAACCAGTGTTTCCCCCAGCACTTAAGGCGGCCGCCTTAACAACAATAGGGCCCCGCCTTGACTACCAATGTGTAAAAAAAAATTGATAAAAAAAATTATTAATAAATATATGTTTTTATTATTTTTTAATTATTATGCATTGACAAAGTAGAAAACTCTTCATTATACACCGGAGAATGTTATGGACGGGGTCTGTCGGGTTGAGGCTCCAATGTCCAGAAGATGGACTGCCAGAAGTGCATCTGAGATACTTTGTCCTTTGTGTTCTTCCTTTGATGTTTGATGCAGGCTGTATAAACACGGACAACATGGGGGAAAATATTGCCTCATTTCCACGGTTCAAATTAAAATCAAAAATATTGATAAAGGCTCTTAGTCACAAAGCGGAAACAAAATAGTTGTAACATTGATAATGGCTTCTGCTTGAGAACTGTCATCCCTGGGTCACTCAAAAATCCATCAAAACATCATGTAATAGCGGCGTTAATGCGTCGTGATTTATTTGTAAAAGTAACCTTTGGAATGGTTTTATTTTACAAAGCGAACAAAAACACGAAAAAAATTTTTTCTTATCCGTCCCAAAGAAGAATAAATAATTCCCTGCGTCGCTCCAATTATTTTTCATGCAATAACACTCAGCACAAGAGCTCAGATGACAAAGTTACAAAGACACTGATTCAAACAACATGTAAGCTGCGTGGTTTCAGGGATAGCAGTGACCATATGAATCACTATGGCAACGATAGAATATGAAAAAATAATGCAGGTTTATCGCTAGAATTCTTATCAAAGCACGAATGCCGAAACTGGAAGACGTCCAACATATAGGGTAGCCAGCAATATGCTCACTACCCTGTTTTTTTCCGGCCCAGAGCTATTTTTCTTTCTGGTCAACCCGATAAATCACGGATGCTTTGGTCTGAGGTAACCATGCCCCACTTGTATATACCAGATATCACATTATGAAATAAATACATGTAGCATGAGTAAACATTATTATTGCAAAATAATGTGGAGCAATTGATGAAGGATTTTGGATTAACTCACCACACATTTGCAGTGATAACACCAGTTCTGACTTGTTTCTGCTTGTACTCATATTGTGGTCAAGGCACCGTTAAAACATAAACACAGAAACAAGACACCATAAAGACAAACACCATATCAATAGCAACATAGACCAGGGATTTAACCGGATAAACCAGACCCTTTAGGCGTGGCTTCTTTACCATTCTGCCCATAACAATATAGACTGAAGATTAACTGGGTACACCAGAAGCTTCATGAACCCCCTCCAGAGTCCATTTCTGTTTACCTTGTATCTCTGACGAAACAAAATGACTGTTGAACCTTTACCACTCTTCAAGTCATGCCTAGCCCTGAAACCACGATAGCTGAGGCATCAATTTACACTTCATCAGTC
>NC_082395.1:2257431-2317431 GCF_031168955.1 Gadus macrocephalus | reverse complement strand
AATAATTAAAATGTATAAATGAGTTTGCACCTGTGCTGTTTTTATTTATTTAATTGAAATGTAAAATGCCATCCACCTGCTCCTAATGACATGTGGATGTGTCAGAATTGTTTTTTTGTCGACGAATGCTACTGTATTTGTAAATGAAACTACATTCGTATTATAGTCATCTTCAGCAATCACAATTATTTGAATCAGTGTCTCCAATGTTAGTTAGGGATAATGTCGAACAAATTGTTGATTACGCTTTTTAATATTTTTTTCCTGCAAGATATTCTTCAGGCGTGTAGTGGATACAGCCCTCTGTGAAGTTATCTCACACTCTATATCCAGTGTCCAAAAACTAGGACTTTTTGTAACTGGTAGATGCCGATCCAGGAAAAGCGAACTCTCACATCCTGTGTGGAAAATAAATAGCATCGGACCAAACAGTAGAAAACATTCCTGGGTGAATTTTGATAATGATTTACAATTTACAAAAGGCGTTTCATTACATTAAATTAAGGGCATTTAGCAGACGCTATGATCCAAAGCGACTTGCAATAAGTACATTATATATATATTATATATATATTATTTAACTCCAGCCCTGCTTTCTGTCTCTTTACCGCATCCACCTTCTGTTCTGATTCCGTTTTGTCGGACTCTGATGCTGTATTGCGGGAAGTACGTCCTCTGGTTCTTCTGGAGTTCTGACCGTGTCTTGCATCATATCCACTATACTTAATCCAACATCTGCCTCTTCAGTCTCTGGGTCTCACTGTCTACCATCACATACGCCTCTGGCAACATTTGGATGTATACATTTATTTCTAACACCCATGAAGAGACCGTGAAGAGTATGGATACATTGATAAATGCTCAGCTCTCTGATTCCTTTCTCCTTTCAATACCCCTGCCGAGAGAGCGAGAGAGAGAAAGGGAGAGCGTGGTGGCATTTCATCAGCTCTGAGGCGACCGTTGCCCTGCTATTGAACGTCCAACAGAGTAAATATTTCACCAGACCGCAGAGTCTCCACGGAGCGACCTTTGTGTTCCACCAAACACGCGGCCTGAGACAAGGAATGCTTTTAGCAAATCCATCTGAAAAGAAAAATCAAAGACCCCCCCCCCCCCCCCCCCCCGGTAGACAGGGTGGGGACTGGACGACTCTTACTCTCACGTTAACTGTTGTGCACTTTTGTGTTTCCTATTCCTACTTCAATTAATTCGGTTCTCTTTTGTCCATTGCCTTGAGCAGAGTGATCGTCATGGCAATCATTTTCCCCGTCATCGATAAATAATTCTGAATGTGAAGTTCAAGGCTCAGGGATGCGGTTCACCTCGCGAATCAGCCCTTACCACTGCACCAGTTCACCCAGGACAAGGTGGTACGATTTATAAATCCCCCAGTGACCTCGACCTAACAATATGCTGCCAACAAAGACCCAGCAACAAAGTGTGATTCAATGAGACTGGTGTAGAGATATAAAAAGACTTTAAGGCTTTCACACGATTAACGCTGTGTTTGGACCTGCGAACGGGAATCCGACGGAATGCATTACATTCCCATGATGATCAAATGTGTTGTAAATCAGATATTAATTCAGAAAAAATGGATACCCATGCCAGAGAAATTGCAGAGAGAAGCGTTCTCCTGCTAGGAGAAAGAGACCCATGCTTTATTGCATTTGCATACAGCATAGACGCATTACCATCTGATTTATGGTTGAGTAGCGGCTTTCCATGATGACGGGGTGGAACTGAAGCCTCTTTCCCCATATGTGACCAGGGTCAAAATAAATAAATGGAATGATAAGTAATAAATAGATAAAGAAATGGTTATCTTTGGCTGGGAGATGAGCTAATGATATGCAGCCATACATGGAAAGCAGTAGGCGATGACAGGGACGAGACGGGATCAAAGAACATCTGAGCAGAGTCTGAATTGGAGGAAGTCTTTTATATCTCATGTGAAGAGAGTCCGGATCGCTTCCCTTTGTTTGCTCATGTATGCAATTTTGGCTGATAATCACATTCAGCATAAGACATTGTGTGTTGTTGTTGTTTTTTTAGATCAGAGCATCAGTCTTCATAATGGAGCTGTTGTGTTCCTTGCAAAATGTGGTTGCCTAATGGATGTCAACATCTGTTTCTACATCACAGCAAAAAGTTGTTGACAGATGAGGGGAAATAATAGAGGGTTCCACAAAGACACATGCGTGGGAGGATTCTGTGTGAGCATGTTTCCTTTGCAATACGGGGATGTACATCATGAGGATTATTAACCATCGAATAAATATTTAGTTTCAAACATTAAAAAAACAAAGCAAAGCATAATTTGAAATCCAAGGACATTTACCGATTAACATTGTTAAATATTAAAGACATGACAAACATAACATTTATATGAAAAATGTAAACAAAATGAAGAAAAAGTTAAAGATTTGTCACTAGAGCAGTGTTGTTTGCCTTTGAATGGATCGTTTCTTTCCTCAACACTTTGCATATTCTGCAGTTGCGTGTGACCTTTATAAGAGACTGCCGTTTACTCTTGCTCCTCTAGATTAAATAATGTTTCCCTCTTTTAAAATCTCATATCTTTTATATTTTCTTTTTCCACAGTTGTTTTGCTTAAGGGAGGTGATGGAAAGGAGTGTAGATGAGGTGGGTGTTTAGGTTCCTTTTCTGTTCCTTTCCTCTCTGTCATATAGAGTTTCCTTTGTTCTCTGTTTTTCTGTGTGAGATGACTTTCTGGCCCCTAACGCAGCTATTTCTATCCATTGTTATAATTTCTGCTATTCTTTCCTCTGGCATGGAGTTTTCTTTCAATATTTTCAGCTAATGTACCTACCCACTGCTGCCCTGCTTTGTTCAACTCAATCGTGTCACTGTGTTATTTTCATTGTGCATTGTTGTCTCTCCTCTCTGTTTCCCACTGGGATTAAATTTAGACACCTGGACCTGAAAGGCTTTTAAGTGACTAGTGGTATTACATAAGTATAAAAGCATTCAGCTCAAAGCATTGTACCCAGTAGTTAGGTCTTTAAATTGGACAAATTGATAACACACCTTTGTATATTCACACCAGGCTCCACCAGTGTTAACATAGCCTCTAACATTAACATGACATTTGTTAACAGCATCATGGTCACATATTGCACAACACCTGTTGCACACATCTGTGAAAAACTCAGTTTTGCCTCCTTATTTCATGCCTCTCTCCCCACCTACAATTTAATATCGTTCTAATTTGGGGAAGTTTAATAATGCTGTCCATGTCATAAGATGGACTGAATTCCATAGTGGCGTCCGTATTGTAGCGCTTTGCAAAGGTCCTACTGCTTCTTCTTGTTCTCAGAACTATTGGAGAGGAAGGAGAGAAAGAATGAGAACTTTTGCCTCATCATTTGGTTTCATGTGGAATTAAAAGCAGCACGATTAGCCACACTTTGCTCTCTCAACACATCCAGGGCCTCTGACAATCAGAGGCTTTGCTGTCCAATCGGCCCGTTGGATACTCTTTTACTCCTGCCCACACTCATTCAACCCGACGACCCAAATAATAGAGCTCCACTCCTTACCCAGGTAACCCCCCTTTAGACCCCCGAAGGCCCAGGTGATCCAGCTGCCAGGTGTTTGAGACATCACCCAGGCTGGATTATTATCCCTCCAATGGCACCCTTCACACAATGCCTGTGTTCTTAACTGTTTGACGGCCGTCCAGCACCACAGGGTTACGTTGAAGGACGACAGACTGCTCACCAGTCCGGGAACACATCTGTGTTCCGGCTTGTGCTGCCGAGTTCCAGAGAGGATGTGTAGCCGCAGCGGGCCTGCCGTTGTACCCTCAACGAGACGGTGTCTAGTGTCTGTAGGCAGGCGGCCAGGGGGGGGGGGGGGACATGTGCAGTTACAGCGCCGTGTTTATGAGTGGATTAAAAGTGTCACATGCATGATACAATTGCAATGGTGGTTTTCTGTGCGACGATCTGTATGGATACGGTTTGTTTGAGACACGGCTATACACAACATGGTTCCCTTTTTCACATCAACAGAACAAACCTTCATTCTCCCCATATTGTCCCCATTCAATTTCCTCCAAAATAACCGAAACGTCCAATCTTCTGTCAGCGTCGAAACAAGGACCGCACGGTTCTGTCTCGGAAATCACAGCTTCCATCGATAAGCTCTCTCTAGGCTAAGTATGTGTGTGCACAAATAACATGCAATGTATACATATCTCTATATCTATTTATATCAGGGATGGGCAACTTTCATGATAAAGAGGGCCACATTTTTCATCATAACCATCAGAGGGCCACATGACTGCACACTTCAACTAAACGTGAGCTGAGAGAAACTACACAATTTTGAATTTGGTGGATATGATTTCCTGTATTCTGGTGCATTTTGGGGATGGCCACAACCTAAAAAATCTTCCAGAATCATAACCTACTGTATGTACGGTATGTTAATTGAACCAACATACATTCATTTCGTGTTTTCCATGCTCAAACAGCCACATGAATGGTCAGTATTTTTATCATTGCAAAGGGCATACATACATCATCATTCAATGATGTCACAAAACTGAAAAACGTGGCCCAACATTAAGTGCAACAACTCAATGAACTCAAACACAACAAGCATGATATTCATTGCAGTTGTAGTAGTTGTAGTGGCGACTTAAGTGGATATCTTTAATGACTGATATAGTTTCTAAGCAAACTAGACGCATGGGTTTGCCTTTGACTTCTATGAATTCTTCTCATCTTTCTTGACCGAGTTTTCATTAGCTCGATCAATTAATTTTATTTTTATTATTATTCGCGGGCCTGACTGAGTGTGGATGCGGGCCGTACGTGGCCCGCGGGCCGCCAGTTGCCCATCCCTGATTTATATGGATGCATATGTTTATCTGTTGCCTGTTATTGTTCTCTGCTAATGCTGAAAATAGCTCACATGTGTGAGTGTGTGTGTGTGTGTGTTTGTGTGTGTGTGTGTGTGTGTGTGTGTGTGTGTGTGTGTGTGTGTGTGTGTGTGTGTGTGTGTGTGTGTGTGTGTGTGTGTGTGTGTGTGTGTCTGTGACATTCGTCAAACTGGCAGAGGCGCAGCAGGTGTGCGAGAGCTGAGGTCGAATGAGGGGAGCTTCTAATCGAAAGGTTAATTACGATGAGGGTATTTGTGTGTCATAGGAGTGGAGCTATATCTGGGAGGGTCACACACATTCATATGCACCTATGAGTACACACATGAACGCACATACACACAAACAGGCACAAGAACACACATAAGCTATCCGCACATGCACACACACACACACAAATACACATGCACCTACACACACACATCTAGGCAAAAGCAAACACACGTGCACGCACCCAGACACACCCAAGTAACACACACATGCAAGCAAGCTACACAAACATGCACTCCCATACACACACACTAAAGGGTCTAGGTTGTGCCAGCAGGGTGTAAGCTGCACTCTGTTCTTGGGCCAACTGAGCCATTTTAAGATGCCCTGTGTCCAGGCTGGCTGCAACTCAAAGCACCTACAAAACACCCTCACTGACCTCTCTCTCTCTCTCTTTATACAGACGCACGCACGCACGCACGCACGCACGCACGCACGCACGCACGCACGCACGCACGCACGCACGCACGCACGCACGCACGCACGCACGCACGCACGCACGCACGCACGCACGCACGCACGCACGCACGCACGCACGCACGCACGCACGCACGCACGCACGCACGCACGCACGCACGCACGCACGCACGCACGCACGCACGCACGCACGCACGCACGCACGCACGCACGCACGCACGCACGCACGCACGCACGCACGCACGCACGCACGCACGCACGCACGCACGCACGCACGCACGCACGCACGCACGCACGCACGCACGCACGCACGCACGCACGCACGCACGCACGCACGCACGCACGCACGCACGCACGCACGCACGCACGCACGCACTATATTGTTCTACTGATAATTACAGCCTTACAATCATACCGACTGTCCCTCACAGTCAGTCAGGGACACGAGATCCACATTAATGCGGTTGGTTGGTCAGTTTGAAAAAAGAGACGAGGATGTTTTCAAAGCAGGGGAGATTAGGTGTGAACGGTGCAATAGGCCTGTTCATGGGGGGGGTGAGGAGGTCCCTGGGGGCTAAGGCCACAAACAGCTTCCAGGGGAAAATGTTTCTTACCCGCTAGTGGGGGCCACCTTATAGCCACTACACTTTCAACCACCTTATATCCGCTATACTATCACCCAGGTTCACGCTCCCAGGGGTCCTTGGTGCTGCAAAACAGCTTGTGTTATTGCAAGTGTTTATCACACAGTCTGGAAAAGACTCTGCTTTCTGTATGTGTGTGTGTGTGTGTGTGTGTGTGTGTGTGTGTGTGTTGGTGTACATCTTTGCATGGATAACGAAGCACTCAGCCAAAGGGATTGTTAATACCCTGAAACCACACTACAGGACGTGGATTGATGAACGCACAATGCACACTAATGGATGCCTGTGTGTTTTGATCAGAACATTAGGAGGGATGTTTGCTGACTGTTGATTGGATTACAGAGCGACAGGGGCCTCAGGAGTGATGCAGCTGTATTTATTCAGGCGTGAACTTGATATCTCTCCTTTTGTGTTGTCAGGTGATGTCACCTCTAGCAACCGCTGCTCTTGTTACCTTTAAACAATGAAGAGTTCAACAATTAAGCAAGTGCAAATAAGAGGTGGATCGCTGCTTAATCTAGTGCATGCAGGTTAAGTCAGGGGAGGTAGACATTTGACAAACGCACACACATAATTCCTCGGAAAAACGAATCATACGAACCCAAAAACTTTTCTGATTATTTGTTAAAGAAAAATAACTTTTAATTTCCTCCTAACAGCTAATTACACCAATTAAAAAGTGAACTATATGGATGGCATAATTATCCGCACAGACAGCAGAGACATTCATGAGCAATTATTTACTGATATGCGACTGACGAAACACGGTTGCTAATTAGGGTAGCGGGAAAGATAACAAATGGTGAGCTTGACATCGTCAAGAACCTAAAAGAACCTCAAAGCTTTTCTTTTTGACACTTTTGTACACAGGTAGCCTCCCCCCCATCCTCCCAGAGTTTGAGTGCAGCAATACAGAAACCAAAGATGTTCCTCTGGTCTAATAATAATAATAATAATATACTTTGTCAAACAGGTCTGAAATTAGTTTTGTGTCCATTTAGTTTTGTGTAGTTTAGTTTTGTGTCCATGCCTCGGCGGCGGGCAGCGCTTAGGTGGTTGTCCTTGCGTGGCTCAAGCGGGAGGCGATCGCTGGCAACAATTCCTTTCTCCTCCATGTCGTGGTTCATGTACTTCATGGAGTCAAAACCAAAGTTCCTTTCCCCCAATTCCTTCTAAACCACGGCTGAGATAATCCCAACTACAGTCTCGTTGTGGAAACACCAGAGATGAGAATCCAACGTGTTACGCGCCATAACACCAACAGCAGAACGGTTATCCAAATAACAAAGTGTACAACACTTGCGTTACAGTTTGTGTAATCACACACACACACACACACACACGCACACACACATGTGGCGCTGGCACAGTCGTGTCTCATTGGCGGGCCAAATTCTCTGGGCTGGCAAGGCAGAGAAGGGGGAGGTGGCATCTCCCCTTATGACGACATACGGGGAAAATTCCAAAACGGCGCAAATGAGCAGAATACTTAATGCTCGTTTTACACCCATTCTAGCTACTAGGGGAGCATAGGTAGGCTAGGGGAACTCATATTAAAGGCACCCAGTGCAACTTTATGTAAACATTCAATGAAAAATAAACATTCAATTTCTAGTCTTTTTTACACGTAGTAAGTTTCAATAACTCCATACCATTACATATCGACATTCAAGGAGCAAAGATGAGACGTCGTTGTGTGGTGAGAACTGATAGAAAATCGTAAACAACAACAATCGCCGGTGGGGAGAAGCCATTTTTCCATTGACTGGAAGCCTGCTTTATTTATTGTAGGTTACAAAAAATAAAGAAAATGGCGGCATTGTTGTTGTTATCGATTTTCTATCAGTTCTCACCACACAACGACGTCTCATCTTTGCTGCTTGAATGTCGGTATGTAATGGTATGGAGTTATTGAAACTTACTACGTGTAAAAAAGACTAGAAATTGAATGTTTATTTTTAAGCCTCGAAAGTTGCACTGGGTGCCTTTAATGTTATAAAACAGAAAGTGAAATTGTCATGCCATGGGATCTTTAACAACTTTCATCCACAGGGAGTGTCTACAGGGGTTCACCTGAGTCACGCTAGCTCACAACGGTCCCTCCTTGATGACATGCATAACAGTTATGCTCCTTTGGAACCCGGCTACCTAAAAACGTGCTAAAGGTGGTTAATCATCAGAGCATTGGCGGTGGTACTGGCTTCACACATGCTGAACAAATCCCCTAAGAGAACAGTACAGACCACTGGGTATTCAATGGTATGAATTGTAGTAAATGGACGGTATTAACAGCCAGGAGCAGCCTAATGATCAGTGGGTTTTTAGACTGGGAGTCGTGGGTGGATGATGGCTGGTTTAAGCAGCCTCACCTGGGCCAAGTCAGACTGAGATCTCCTACAGGGCAGCATGTACCATTGTCTGCAATCTTGTATAAACTGGTCTTCCAACACCCACCACCCTGCATCCTTGTTTGGAGGAGCCGAGTTAGCGTGTGGTAAGAGTGTGGTACCCGTTTAGAGCAAGCCACTACAGAAGATATGGAAATATCTGGCAAGTCACTCAAAGTGTTTTCCTCTCACGTGAACAGGAGCTAGGCTACTGTAACTGTGCAAGTCAATGGAAGCAGCTAACAGAGAGAAAATGCTAACCCAGCGAACAGCCCTGTCTGAATCTGGGGAAGACAAGGCAAACGCCAATTTACAGATACCTCTGCGTATCCCTTTAAGGCTTAACACTCAGGGATTATGATGCTTTAAATACCAAAAGCCTATTATGTGTGGCATCCCCGTGGTACAGAAGAGAGGCCATTGTTAGTTTAGTTTGAATGGATTTAATTAAAGGGTTCTGTTTATTATTATTGAAAAACCCAAAGTCGTGGCTCACTTTAAAGACGTCGCTCTTTTGGAAAATATTTTTCCCAATTACCCCAAGAAATTCATCACTTTACAGAGATAACCATAAGGTCAGGTGAAACTGCAATTATACTGTCGAAATAATTGACATTTGTCTAGAGTTCATTAAAGCTGCATTTGTTATTTATACGTTATTTCATTAAGTCTCCGCTCAAAGTTAATTTCAAGTCTCACTGGGCTGCTTTACTTTGGTAAAGGTTATTCTACATGCTGCGAACACCATTGTTTAATGTTAAGCTAACATGGTTTCTGTATTTTCTCGTCAAAAGTGAGTTTAGTTTCCATGGTGGATTTGGAGAGAAGCCTTCAAATGAAACGGTAGCAAGAAAGCCCCTTTTGTCTCCCCGAGTTTCCTGGGAGTTATAACCGATTGTTATTGGAAAATTGCTCTTTCAAAGAACAAAGCATTATCATGTGTGTGCCTGCCGACCCAGTAAAAGAAACCCACTTTTTAAATGTAGAATATATTCACCTTGTCTATCAATTTCCTTCTCTGTATGTTTACTGTATGCAACATTTTACTATACACTAAGAAATTGAGCTTGGTTGCTTGAGCATGCTAGCATGCAAATTCTAGCAAGGCTAATTAGCGAGCATGCCAGGTTTGAAGTCCCAGGGTCGCATTGAAGCTGACTTGTGATTGATCAAACAATGGGGCTGAGCGTTACATTATAGAGGAATAATGATGGACAAATAATTCCAGAAGAATGACATGTGATAGGTGGACACATGGATATCTGTCAGGACTACGATCTCTCCACTTTCTCCTTCTCACCGAGCAGAGAGGCAGCACTACTGCTTCCACAATGTTTTTATGACGTATATTAAGGAGGTTAGATAGCAAGATAATCTGTAAATAATAATGCTGTTTTAACATGCATGTACAATCACGGCGATGTAACTTGACAGCAGGAAACACAAGCCTCCATCTCCCTTTCAAGACTGCATCTTGGCAATGCTCAAACCTTGAGCATCGATGTCCTTTAAAACACGGTGCTGAGGATGACAATTATGACGATAAGGATGATGGTGGTAATCACACTGCAGATCGCTCCGTGCTCAACACATCTCAGACTAATTGCTTTCTAATTCGGGGTCTGCTTCAAAGGGAGGGGCTCGCAGAGAGGCCCAACCGAGGAGTGAGAGATTAGCCCTGAACTCCTTTATTTCCTTCTCCCTGGGTCGCCCTGCCAAACAAATGCCTTTGGCGAGCGTTTGCTCGCTCGCCGTCCAGGCTCCTTGTCATCACCGTCTCTCCCGTCCGACACGGAGCGCTGCCCGGGTAAAGGAGATTAATGCGAGTCTCTCTGCGGTGGTGGCGATAAAAGCCCTCTCTCGCCCGCTCACTTCCACTCACGCTCCATCTCCAAATGGATCTGTTGCAGTTTGGAGGAGATTAGATTAAATTTGTTGGTAACGTGATGCTGTTCTGTAAGCAGAGATGAATTACCATCTGCTACTCTCTTCCCCACTCTTTGTCTTTGCTGCCGTTTCTCTTTCGCCTGCCCGCTTCACTTCTCCTCCTCTGCAGCCCGTCTGACCTGTTTTCGTTTTCATTCTCTCTTTCCCGCCCTGGCACCCTATACTGCGCTGATAAAGTTATCTCTGTGCGCGAGTGCTCATCTCCTCGAGTTTTTCACTGTCCTCTGCATATGCACTCTAAGTGAAATCTGTCCTTCACCATGGCTGAACATAACATCCCACATACCAACATAATAAATACATAGATGATGGGAACATGTTTCTGTTGGAATTTGTTGTAAAATGGTTACACCTTGGATTATGGGGGTTTAGCTCAGGAGGTAGATCAGTTGTCTTGTAACAGAACGGTTGCTAGTTCGATCCCCAGCTCCTCCTAGTGTGTCAATGTGTGTATTAACCGATGTAAGTCACTTTGGATAAAAGCATCTGCTAAATGCCCTAATTGTAACTGTAATTATAACATGATAAGATTGAAGAGTAGACTAGAGTTGGATTGAGTATAAACGTTATGAGGCGCAATGCAACACACACACTGTGGCTGTGTTATTTATCAGCGCTTCCAAAAAACGCGCTTTGACATAACGAAAGAAACAGGACCTGAGCTTGGAGTAGTGATGAAACCGCATTCTATAATATGTTGATCATCGTTGAAGAAATTGATGATAATAAATTAAAATAAAAACAAAATGTTCACTGGTATTTTAAAGACATTCCAAGACGGTAAGGCAGTGGGAGGAGGTGGGTGGTTGCCGGCGTCCCAGGACTCTGGCGCGATCGCTCTAAGGTACTCTGCTGTTTGCAGTTTCTTTACCACCTCACTCCCCTGCATGAGGGGAGATGAGGGGAGATGTGGGGAGGAGGGGACTGCTTGTCAGAGAAGAGAATATCAACGTCTTCCCATACGCCTGCTCCGTCCGTTCCTGCCTAATTAAATGTTAAAAAAAAAACACTTGTGATAGCTCAAGGTTTTCTGTCTCGCTCATGTTTCAATCTTGATTTGGATTTCATTGGAGCTTCCTGTAAACTGAGGCCAGGGACCCAGTGCCTGGAAGGTTTGAAGATATCGAGTTAGCACGCTCGTATCAAGACAGAGAAAGACCTAATTTATACTTTTTCAGATGTTTTTTTTCTTCAATAGCCCTTTTGCCTTTTGATGTTCCAGCCTGTGTAGATGTTTGTGCATACGTATGTGTGTGTCTGAGTTTGTGTGTGTGTGTGTGTGTGTGAGAGTTTGTGTTTGTTTGTGTGTGTGAGAGTTTGTGTATGGGTGCGTGAGAGAGAGAGTTTGTGTTTGTGTGTGTGCGTGTGAGTTTGTGTGTGTGTTTTTGTGTAATATTGCTAGGGCCTGTTTGTGTGTGCAGGCATGCTTTTTATTAGTGTGCACGTGCATGTTTGCCTGCGTGTGTGTGTGTGTGCGTGTCAACGTTGAGCGTGCCCATGCAGCGCCTCCAGACAGACGCCCAGATGGCTGTCCTCCTCGCCCCAAAGTGAGGGCGTTTATGCAGTTTAGACCTCTCCTTCCTTCCCTAGAGCAGGACAGTGAGATGCTGAGTCACTATCCGCCGATCTGATCCCCTTGGCCCGGCCCGGCCCCCTGCAGGTGTCTCTGTCCTCCCGTCCACCCGTCCCCCCGTCCTCGGCAGTCCCTCCGGACCTCGCAGAACTCAACACGGCGAGTTCACCGGAGTCCAGATGGTCCGCGAGGAGCGCCGTCGACCCCGTCTCCCGCCCTTAAGATGACCATGACGGCATACTTTGTGTTGAGGAGGCGGGCTGGAAAGTGAAGGAACTATCTGCCGTGACCTGCGTCGCACCAGGGGATACTTGGAGGTGCTGCAGGCTGCAGTTCCTCTAAGTGAGACAGGTGGTGGTTGAGTTTTGCAGTTTTGCTGCAAGGGCTTTGACTGTACAACAGACCCCTAAAAGTGCTGAACGGAGCAGAATCTCTTTTCTATAATAAACATCCAGACAAGTCACATAAACGTTAAACAGTTATACCCATCCACCATCGTGGATCAGACGCAGCACTATCTGCGCGCGACTCTTATTGAGCCTCCCCAGAAAATAAGGCGCAAGGAAACGCACGTCTCCATCTCATTCCTAAATAATTAAGATCAAATTCACCCCAGTGCTGCGTAATGATGCTCTGTGTACCCGACCACAAGCGGGGTAAAGCGTGTCCTGATGACTGCATCTCATCTCCCCTCAGAACACACACATCAAACCCTCCAATCACCTCCAGCTGCAGAGTTTCTTACTCATATATTTCTCCTCAATACTAATCGGGGCGGCACGGGGTTCAAGAGGTAGAGCGGGTTGGCTGGTAACCGGAAGGTTGCTAGTCCGATCCCCGGCTCCTCCAAGCTGAGTGTCGAGGTTAGGGTTAGGGTGAGACACCTCACCCTAACTGCTAGTGACGAGCTGGCTGTCGCCTTGCAAGGTTGACAATGTGAGGCAAAATTGTACAGCGCTGTGAGTGGCCACTGGTTAGGAAAGCGCTGTATAAATGCGGCGCATTTAACATTTAACGGTCCTGCGTTTCCAGGACGGGTAGTTCCGCGGTGCTATGAGTGGTGGCCGCCGTTGCTGCTCATCTCATCACCGCTCGTGAGTGGAATCTGACGCGACTCTGGTCGCACCTCGAGCGCGGCGACAGTCTGTTGCTCGCTCGGCCGCCCTGGGGCTGCGAGGCGGGGTGGCGGGTTGCGGCGCCAAGCTAAGCTAACACGCAGGCAGCCGTGGCGTGTGTCTCACGGCATGAAAGGCCATGACTGGCACGTCGCGAGTTTGGAGTTTTTTTTTCACCTCTGAAGAAAAAAATAAGGGGATTGTGCCTCTATAAATGCTTTTTAGTAGTTTATTTCTATGGGGGTCTTAGGTTGCGATTGGAAGTTTATGTTGGTGCGTGTGTGTGTGTGTGTGTGTGCGTGTGCGTGTGTGCGCTGGCGTTCCACAGACACACCATGTAGGAACAGCCTCAACGTCAGAAAGGATTCCCAGCTGTTAATACGAACATATCTTATCAAATGTTAGTCGATTTCTTCCCAAAGATTCTTGGACATTACCAGATCAACAACGTTGGTTCTTCGTCTAACTAAAAACGAGCTTTCTCCCCAACACCCAGCGTTATTAATACCAGCCTGGTGCTAAGATCTGTGCACACCTTCCACGGTGTCCTGTTATCAGCCGTAACAGCAGAGAGGTGAGGCGTGGTGCTCCGCATGCCCATTTGTAAGTGAGAGACAAAGAATGGCGCAGACTTTTCAAAGCATAGAGCTGTGACTCTGGGTGTTGATCAGCAGTAATCACACCGAAATAGATCTTGAATATTTTTTTTGGAAAAAAAGTTACGAAACAAGCACGTTCTTTTTTGCTTCAGGTGTGTTAACAAAGTTCTCGACAGTAGTACGAGCCAGGAATAAGTTTGACATTTAAAATAAACTCACTTTAATTCTCTTTTAATTCCAAAAACACTAAATTCAGTTGAGCCAGTGACTAGCTATACGAGCTCAGTACAAGCTGGGACTTACTGTCAACAAAATCCCAAACTGTTGACAAGCATTAACTACATTGACAGTGACCATGAATGAACCGATGGATACCGAGTGGTATCATAATGACATAATGGCATGTCGTTATACAATTTTTTTTTCTTTTTGCATGCCGGTCAAATTCTAATAAAAATGAGCAGGGCTGGAATCTCCTCTGATTCCCTATAGATGGCTGTGCTCTGCTTAGTGAGAAGGAGATAGGCAAGATGAGTGTTCAGGTTTTGGCCGGAGAATCTTGGGCAGACCGGGCTAAACACAGCTGTAATGCCTTTATCTTATTACTGACCTGCATGGACACAGCTGCTGGCAGAGCTGCTGGCTCCTTCTAAAGAGATGCTCCTGCTCCTGCTGGCCTCAATCCCTTCGCTATGGCGTCTACAATGATAAAAGTATGCAGTATCATGCTTAGACAATGATAAACGTATACAGTATCATGCTTAGAAAATGATAAACGTATACAGTATCATGCTTAGACAATGATAAACGTATACAGTATCATGCTTAGACAATGATAAACGTATACAGTATCATGCTTAGACAATGATACACATATACAGTATCATGCTTAGGAAATGATAAACGTATACAGTATCACGCTTAGACAATGATAAACATATACAGTATCATGCTTAGACAATGATAAATGTATACAGTACCATGCTTAGACAATGATAGACAGTATCATGCTTAGACAATGATAAACGTATACAGTATCATATGAAGACAATGCATACCATGCAGTATGTTTCCTTGATAATCGACAGTCTACACACACACACACACACACACACACACACACACACACACACACACACACACACACACACGTTTGTTTCTCAGGGGACAGATGACAGGGGCAATATCTGGAGCACCACTTTCCTCCAAGGGCTCTTGACCATGTGGGGACAGAACACACACACACACACACACACTGAAGACGTGGAACAGCTTTAAAGAAGTTTGTGGTTAACATGGTAAGTGGCTCTGCTGTAGAGTCTGCAGCGCTGGGTCCAGATTCGGTTTACATCGCCTCCTGAACACCAGAACGGTGTGTGTGTTTAACAGAAACCTCACCAACACGATGAGGTTATGAATAGAGCAGAATGACTATCTCTGCAGACGGCCCCGACGATCTGCATGTAAAGATCATTGTAGCATCGATCACCCATCCTCAGCCCAAACAATAGCTGTTGTCCCAGCCGACAGGCCCTTTGTGCTGGCAAATGGCACGCTTGCCAGTGCGGGGGTGACGAGTATCGGCGGGCGCGGGAGAAAGCAATCAGCGGGGAGCTGGGCTCAGAGCCGCTAAGTGACCGGGCCGCTGATGTTCCCCGTGTCATGGGTGATGTTTTAAGTGAGGCTCTTTCGGTGTCCATTATAGTAGCGTGTAATGAAATTGTCCCGCGTATCATCACACCACACAGAAAGCAAATTATATCGCCCAACCCGGAACCCCCCCACCCCCCACCCACCATGGTCCTAGACTCCAAACTATTTCTGCACACACACCAACACCCGGCTAAACTTTTACCTCTCAGCGCGCTTACGTGTCGGTCGTCTCTGACCCCACCACCAAACATCGTCTGCTTTGTGTTCCACAGATTGACTCCCTCCTCCCCTCCCCCCTCCCTGTCTCTTACCCCCCTGCCTGTCCCTTACCCCCCTCCCTGTCTCTTAGCCCCCTCCCTGTCTCTTACCCCCCTCCCTGTCTCTGACCCCCCTCCCTGTCTCTTACCCCCCTCCCTGTCTCTTACCCCCCTCCCTGTCTCTTACCCCCCTCCCTGTCTCTTACCACCCTCCCTGTCTCTTACCCCCCTCCCTGTCCCTTACCCCCCTCCCTGTCTCTTACCCCCCTCCCTGTCCCTTACCCCCCTCCCTGTCTCTTACCCCCTGTAGATCAATGGAGGTGCGGTGAGGCAGAGCTGGATAATCTGACAATCTTGGCAGACATTATTGGCCCTGGCTGGAAGGCAGGTGCCTTAATCTCCAGTAACCGGCAGTTATTACTGAATACATCTTCTTAAAATGGAGTAGGTAATGGCCCGTGGTGCTTTGGGTGCCCATCTAAGCTTCCTATTAGAGCTTAATGTGATTTACACTGCTGGCAAAAGAGAATGGTTTCCCCGAGAAGAGAGGGGAACTAAATCGGAAAGTGGAAAAGTGCTGATATTTATATGGTTGGATGAGAGGCAGGGTTATTTGTGTGTGTGCGTGCGCCTTTGAGTGTGTGTGTGTGTGTGTGCGTGTGTGTGTGTGTGTTGGAAAGAGGGAGAGAGAGAGAGACATATGTTGAATTAACTCATAGAGCAATTAAAAATAAATGTGAGAATCCCGTCTGTATGATCCGTGAGAAAGTGGACCCTGCAAATTGATTTTGTCACATTTGTCAAGTGTGGAATATTTCTTGGGCTTTGCGACGGGGAGCTTTTCGACACTTCACACACACACACACACACACACACAGATTAGAGTTCCTAGCAGATGGCATGAAGCTCTTCAGTTGAAATAGTATATTTAAGTTTCCATCAGCGGCTACTCTCAATCTCGTTATTGTTTCTACAGTACAGAGTGGAGTAAATCTTGCATGTCTTTTGGTTCTGCAACATTAGGGTGAGGGTTGAGCCTGACCCTTACCCTATTCAATAATATAGAGAAAAAATACCTGCGTTAACATGAACACATTGACTTAGTTGGCATGAACACCATCAGCAAATACACTGGGCTACGCAACAGTGTGGACAGGTAAAGTGAATATGAATCAATGACAACCAAAACTAAAACATAAAGCCCCTCAGATCCATGTGTTGATGAGGCCAATGGCTGAGGGGATAAAGCATGTATCTGTCGGAGCCAAGACTGGGGTAGCAGAGGCTGAGTCCTGCTGGGAGTCGCCCACCACACAGGGGCCTGGGAGTCTGCCGGATTAGCCTTGATGTCCGCTGCTCACCTGGTGAAGGTGAGGGAGATCATGGAGGCTCAACACCAAGGATCTGGCTCGCGTTCGTCCGGCTCTTCAGTTCAAACAGACTCAATAGAAAAAGGAATCAAACACCTTCATTAGTGTTTGATCCATATTCACTTTTCTCACCTTCGGGTTTCCTTTCTTACATGTCTATGTTTTCGTCCAAGTTCAATTGATCATCAATCAAAGTCTCCAATCTAACTGTGATTCAGACCCTTTATCTCACAGTCTAGATGAATGGCAGTGTTTGCAGGTTAAAAGCCACTGACGATGAATCCATAAGCCCGTCCACCACCTCTTTAGGTAGTTTCAACAGCAGATGTGACGGGAAATGTGACATGAGGCAGTGAATTCTCCAAGCAGAGATAACCTTGAGCTGTCTGATCTTCTCCTCTTACTTATCCAGCATTCATTAACTCTGAGGTATATGAGACGCGACAGAGAGGTCATGTCTCTGTCTGACAAAAAGGATCCTTTTGTGTGCATTATTGGTGTCAATAAACCGCATCAGTGAAACCGCCCTATTTATACTTTTTGTTTCAATGAATTGTTGTGTAATCGATAATGATGGCTCAAACATTGCACCACCTCAGACCCACTCATTCATTGCAGAATAAATCAATACCCATGTTTAATAGTCTTCAAAGGGAGTTCACTGCTTTGAAATATAGACCAAGTTTTAGCTGTACAGATGGCATGTCAACAGAATTTAACGGCACACCGTTTTGTGCTGGCACTGTTATGCCAACAAGTTTGTTTCCATTTAATTAGACAGATGATGTGACGGGCATACCAGCACAATGTACAGTGAAAGTAAACAAAGACAAAGCTATATTGGATCAGCGCAAATATAGAAATGCCCATGAAAACCTGTCAGCGATACTGGGATCGCTGTAGTCAGTGGGGGTTTTAGGCACGGGCGAACCGGGCAGTCGCCAGGAGCGCCATTCTTTCATGACTCGGGGGGGCGCCACGATCAGATAAAAAAATAAATAATCATCTGCTGATGCATCAGAACTTTGTGTGGCGAATGGGCATATTGGCGCCTCCTATGGCTGCAGGCGCACCTGCCTTTTGAGAAGGTGCCTTGCACAGACAGACTGAAACTCCCACCGAACTCCGTAGGGCCACGAGACCCCCCCCCCCCCACCCGGAAGGAGTATTGCCTGTGGCAAAACTGGGCATAGACTCGCCACTGGCTGTAGTTCTAAATCAGCTGGTTCTTATTTTAGCCAAGGAGTGGTAGACGATATTGAAACTGTATTGTGGGTATTTTATTGATATGTCATCCCTGTATCTAAAAATAATCAACACTTTCAAAGAACATATCTATTATTTTTCTATAGAGCTAAAATATGAACTTTACAAAAGTGTTGCGGACGATTTCCTGACTCAACCACTAATATCCATATCCCTGCCATAATCATTTTTTAAATCAAAATGCCAACAATTTTCTATTCCTGTATTTACTCTTTCTTCCATGAGTTGGATCCTTTCTGTGCTCCAGATGAAGAGCAAAGCGAGGAGCGAGTTTCCAAAGTACCTGAATTTACTTTTCATCATTTATCCCATCTCATCCGTCCAATCAGGACATCAGCCAGTCGATTAGTCTCCCCTGAGTCAGACATGAAGGACGATCCTGCAGCTTTTTTCCTCATTAAGTCTCCATTAGCTAGAATGTAATGGATTTCTAATGAAGGAGGAGGGAGAAGCAAACACATGCACACGTACAAGACATGCTCCACTTGACCTCCTGATCTGCAGAGACGCATGCTAATCACCGCCTCGAACCGTGACTGTCACCACCCTTGTCCTTTCTCAGACCGTCACTCACTTCCCATTCCTCCATCATACCGTACACAGCTACTCTTACATTTCCACTGTTTTAGTGTTTGCCTTTCTTGTATTTTGCAGCTTGGTGACGAGGTTAAAGAGTGTCAAACTCATTCGACTACAAAATACGTCGTGACTCTAAAATGATGTAAGACAAGGAAAAGTAAGAGGGTAATTTAGCTAGCGAGGCGGTGAACACAGGCTTTAACGTAGCTACGTGGGTAATTGAATGCAACGTTTTGGTAGTGTTTCTACCGCTTAATAACTAACCTCATTTCCCACGGCATGAGACCAATTATGAACACTGCAATTACACCACTTTTATCTCAGCAAGCATTTCTTTTTCAAGGAGTAGAGCCCGGGAATTCTCCAAAAGGTCACTTGTCATTTAGTTACAAGGCAGCTCCGCTTCAACAATGAGCATTGAAGTAGAACTTAAATTCCACATTTTAAATGAGGGTGGAGAGAAACAGAGGAAAGAAAAAGGACAGAAGCAACATTTGGTACAGAATGAACATGCAGGCCAATTCAGTTAAAATCAATATAGAAAATTAAGTCATTCAAGGAATACAAGGATAAAATACCGAAGATATCATTGACTCTCTGAAGGTCACAAAAATACAAATCGTTGTCCTTATCGCCACTGGTAGAACAGTTCATTAACCCACAGTAGTCACGTGATATTCAGTCTTTGTCCAGAAAAGTATGGATTATCACACAGTGAGTATTACATTATCTTTTTCAAATTCGATAAACCATAACAATCTCTCACCCTATTCTCGTGTGTGTATTTGTGTTTGTGTGTGTATGTAACACGTGTGTGTTTGTGTGCGCAACTGCGTGTACGTTGATGTGCACTCGCGCAAATGTGTTTGTGCAAGTGTTTGTGCCTGCGTGTGTGCGTTATTGTGTGTGCATCATTTTGTGTTCCTGTGTTGGGCCGAGTGTCCCTACATCATTATTTCTGTAGCGTAAACTTGGGGCAGGTAGCTTGGCGTTGGAGCCGGAGCTAAAGTCCTTGTCGTCCAGCTTTTTGATGGGGGGGGAGATGCTGAGCCCTTTTCAAGATGAAAGGCAAACCAATAATTGGAACAGGTGCACGGGCCAAAATAAAGAGAGATTGAGAGACAGCAATAATGAGCGGCCGCAATGAACTCGCGCAGCAAATAAAGGTCTAATACACAGGCACGGCAAAGTGAGTGAAATACATACAAGTAAAAAACATGGCAAATAAACCCAAGATCAAAGGCAGATAAGCAGAGTCAAGAATTAAATTAACTTTTATGTTGTATTCTTTTCAAGCTCACCCACAGTGCTGTAATAGAAAAGAAGAGTAGCCTCCATTTTCCCATCAGCATGGACCATACTGTACACCTACAATATCACAAGCATTTCCCCATAGGACCCCCATATGTCTGCAACAGGGGGTGACATTAGAAATGTATTGTGTGTCATTGTGTGTGACATGTTTCTGAATGCACACACACAAATAAATTCCCCCTCAGGGACATCAACCACACACAAACATACACACACACACACACACACACACACACACAGACACACACATTGTTTGATTCATATACTCACATGCTCAAACATAATCATAGGAGTGCACAAACATCATAAAGAATGATTCGGCACTGAAATAAGATGTTGACTTTATTGCCCTGCTAGACATCTGTTTCGCACCCTGTCAGATTGGCCTGTGTAAAAACAACCTAATACACAGACAACCTAATACCCAACTTTTTTTCAACCAAATACCTTGGAAACACGAGTAAGAAGGTAAATAATATTATCATTATTGTTATTTTCCATTTTGACTCATTAAAGAAGCATGGAGTGCGCCCACATTTCCCTCATTGTTTCAATCATCCTGCACACGATGTGAGTGTTTGCCCGTTGTCAGGCCGCACTACATACCTCATTATTTCCCCGGTGATGAGAAAAAGAGGCCTTTCTTCATAGCAGTGGGAGTCACGTGTCCTCAGCAGCAGCAGAGGAAGGAGCAGAGGAAGCAGCAGCAGAGGAGGAAGCAGCAGAGGAAGCAGCAGCAGCAGAGGAAGCAGCAGCAGAGGAAGCAGCAGCAGCAGAGGAAGCAGCAGCAGCAGAGGTAGCAGCAGAGGAAGCAGCAGCAGATGAGGAAGCAGCAGCAGAGGAAGCAGCAGAGGAAGCAGCAGCAGAGGAGGAAGCAGCAGAGGAAGCAGCAGCAGAGGAGGAAGCAGCAGAGGAAGCAGCAGCAGTAGAGGAGGAAGCAGCAGAGGAGGAAGCAGCAGAGGAGGAAGTAGCAGCAATAGAGGAAGCAGCACAGGAAGCAGCAGAGGAAGCAGCAGCAGCAGAGGAAGCAGCAGCATATGCAGCGAGTGTGTGATGGGCGAGAGGGATAATTTGCCAAGGTCAACCACTGGAGGGGTGGCTGGTGTTCGTTGCTGGCCTCCAAAGGGCACGCACGCTTCATTACCCCCTTGATTGTCAGACTTGTTGTTTTCTGCCACTCTGATGAATTTCTTCCCAAGGAGCCATTAACGGTCGGAACACCAGCGTCTATTTGTTATACACACTGCTGTGGCTGCACGCATGTCCACATGGGACGAACACACACACACACACACACACACACACACACACACACACACACACACACACACACACACACACACACACACAAACCAAAATAATCATCATGTATGGCAATCTGTTCTTCTCTTCCCATCATAGATCATCTCTAATTCCCTGCCGTATCCCTGGACATCGAAGGCTCTAATAGGAAAGAGAAACATGCAAATGAGATGTGTAAAGTTGTGCGGGGAAGTGGGAAGGGGGAGAAGCTGATGGGTGTGTGCACCCCTGTGTGTGTGTGTGTCTGTGTGAGTTTCTGTATGTGTGTTTGTATTTATGTGTGCGCTGTTTGGACTGTGTGTGTTCCTGTGTGCACGTGTGTATGTCTGTGTGCGAGATGAGGATCATAATGCAGTTGGCAGTCCGACAGACAGTTCCCAAAGCAGGTCTGCTCCTCCACTGATTGGCCGAGAGGAGGAGGAAGGCCCTAAAGCCGTTGGGGACTCCCGCCAGAGACCTGGAGCCTAGGGGGCCGGTATGGACCCGACCCGCACCAAAGCCACATGGATAGAGAGGTGCTTATTGACGCTGCATCTATGGGGTCACCAGATATCACACCGATCACTCTGTCTCCTTCTGATCACGTGATCTTATCCTGATCACGTGCTGTCATCCTGATCACATGATTTCGGAGAGAGCAAAGTTGGAGAGGAGATAGTGCGGGGGGGGGGGGGGGGGGTGATAGGGTATTGGGGGGGGGAAAGCCAGGCTGTGAAAAAAAAGGTTGGACTAAATAAATGGCTTGTGAAAAGAGCTGACGTAGTTGTAACTAAGGGAACGGCTGTGCATTTAATGATCTAGTGAGCGCTCGGATTTGTGAGCATATGTGCTGCAGCAGAAGTTTCATGGCATTCTTCCCTTTCCTTTCACCTCGGGTGTTTGTGTACTACAGCAAGAAAACATTCAATGCATTCATTGAGACGATCACATGATGGTGTGAGAGATAAATGAATATATTAGAAGAGGGCTTTGTGTGTGTTTTTTTCACCCGCCTCTCTCGAGCATGTGTGTGCGTCTGAATGTGTGAGTCGCAGCAAAACACTTTTTCGGAATATTTTTTTTTATGATGGTTTATGGTTTTACTTTTTTTCCGCGCCAGGCCTCAACTGTCCTGGAGCCAGCACTTTACGTTTAAAATCAAGCGTCTTGCTTTTGACTTTAAAGTAAACACTGTGGTCTGAATCCTTGGATCCACGACCCCTCTTCTACCACACAGCATGCCCCCCCCCAAGAGCGCCTCACAGCAGGGGACCCTCCCCGCGAGAGCCCATCTCAAATCGCTCCCAAGCACCCTCTGCCTCCAGCCTGCCTCTCCCAAAACCACTCTCTCTGTGCTCGGCTTGTTTTCCTGTCCCCGTCTCCCCCCGCGCCCGCCCGGCCGCCCTGCGTGACGCCTCTACAGAGAAGAGGTGGCAGCAGGTCATCCAAAGCCCTCCCTGGTGCTTTGACTCAAAGGCGTGGATTGGACGTTCAGTGCAGATCACAGCCAAACGCGCCAAATCGGCGTGTTAGCTGCTGAAACACGAACGGCTCTACGCACCAGACATCTTCCACTTTGGTCCACTTTGGGAGTCAGACAGCAGGAGGGCGGTGGGGGGGAAATTCGGTCTAGTCTAGGGTTGGATGGTGGGATTTCGAGGGACTAAGAGGAAGTCAAAAGCATGTGACGAGTGGTGCTATTTTAGTTCTGTAACCCAATCTATAAATGATTATCTGAGTTTTGGGGGCCATCCTGGGACCCTGGGGCGACAGAAGCATCCGTCTTCCAGGGTGATTCTCAAGTTGTTCTCCTCGGCCCACTCGGCTGGAATCTCATTCCATCTCACTCATAATCCATTTGGAGGGAGATTGCTCTGGTTTCCTGGAAAGCTTCTACGCTACAGCTCGGCCGGCCCGAATGCGCTCACTGGACGATTAAAATAGATCAGTTTTTAATGCATGATAATGGTTATTTGAGGCATAGTACATTTTCCAAGATTGCATCCTGATTATATTTACTTATCTCCCTTCCACCCTATGTGTGTGGGTGGTTGTGGGTAGTGAGTATTTGTCATTGATTGTATTTTGTGCGGTTGCTGATGAGTTTCAATAATATTATCATTCATGAACATCATACTCATTAGCAATCCCAGACAGTACTTAACCCCTGGAAGCTTGTGTTTGATTGTGTTTGTGCTTTTCACCATTTTATGTAACAGGAAAATGGCTGTGTGAATGTTTTCACAAAGAAAGACCACTTGTTTATTGTACAGTATTGTACAGTAGTCATTATTCATGGTTCTGTGCTATCTTTGGAGTCTTTATACATGTTGTATCACTGTTAGCAGAGCCACTCGTTTTGTGAAAGACGTGATGCCAAAAGAGAGTGTATGTGTGCGTGCATGTGTGTGCGTTCACGCGTAAGCATGTGTGTGCGTGCATGTGTGTGCCTGTGTGTATTCATGTGTGCGTTCTCGTGTAAGTGTGCTTGCATGTGGGTGCTTGTGCATGTGTGCGTTCACGTGCATGTGTGTGCTCACGTGTAAGTATGTGTGTGAGTGCGTGTGTGCGTTCAGGTTTAAGCGTGTGTGCCTGTGTGTGTGAGTGTGTACTAACCACTTATGTATTATTCTCTCCAGCAGATGTCATCTCCAGAAGACTGAGCCGGGTTCTAAGGGAGAGAGGTGGGGCCGTCAGCAGATGATGATGGAGCAGCTTCTGGTTGGCAGCGTCTTAGGACAGCAGAAAGGGAACGAGGGTGAGAGACACAAACGCTCACTCATTAAAAAAGGGGAAGAAAAAGGAAACATTATTCCCCCCTGCCAGGGTCCCAAGATAAAAAGGTTCAGCGCTTTCTTTGGCTGCTTATCAAAACTGAGGCGCAGCAGTTTCCTATGCTCTCTCTCTCTCTCTCTCTCTCTGTGCGTTCTCTCTCTCTCTCTCTCTCTCTCTGTCCTCTCTCTCTCTCTCTATCTCTGTGCGTTCTCTCACTCTCTCTCTCTCTCCCTCTCTCTCTGACCTCTCTCTCTCTTTCTCTCTCCCTCTCTCTTTCTCTCTCTCTCTTTTCCTCTCTCTCTCTCTCTTTCTCTCCCCCATTCTCGGTGCTCTCTCGCCCCTTGCTGCCTCTTAGGAGAGCGCATCCTGCTGACTCAGCAGCTGGGAGGAGGAGGAGCTGCTTTTGGCTCTTTTGTTTGATGACTCCTCTTGTCCCACTCTTTTAGGATCTGAGTGCATTTCACTTTTCGTTTTCGTTTTCCCCTGCGATGTGTATATATATATAGTGTGTGTGTGTGTGTCTTTGTGTGTTTCTATATGTATGAGTGTGTGTGTGTTCCTCCTTTCCAAGAATCAGTCAATCTTCTGGCAGTTCATTAGTCTGACTGATCGCCATGGCGATGACACCCTCCAGCCAGCAAAGGTCAAGGAAAGGTCACGTCCGTGCCCCGCCCTGTTTCTCCCTGATATCCCAAGCTCGTCTCTGGTTGCCCTCAAGATGCCCCCCCCCCCCCCTTAAGCCTCACTCTGTCCTCCATCACCCGGGCGGGGTGGGGGGCTGTAAGGTCAGATAGGCAGGATATCGACAGAGCACGCCTGGTTAACACCCCCCAGACTGTGTGTGTGGGGGTTATCCGGAGGAGAGGGATGGGGGAGAGGGATGGGGGAGAGGGATGGGGGAGAGAGGGATGGGGGAGGGAGGGAAGAGTAAAGAGACGCACCTCATCCCCAACCCCCCCTCGGTGGCTGTGAGTGATCGCAGACACAGGAAACGTGTTGTTGTCCGGGGTATTAATCAGGCAGGAATCAGTGTGCCCGTGCTTTAGAGGGGATCTAAAAGGAAAAAGAACAGGACTAACTGGATGGAAGTGTGCAGAGGGAAGCCACTAAAGCCCAGGCTGTGTCTGGGGCACGCGTACCGGCCCTCTGAATCCCAGGTTCCACCGTTAAATGTTTTAGCAAATTGTCTCTTTATGTTCAGTTTTTAACGGATTCATTATGGAGGACAGCACAATGACACAGTGTCTGGGTGTTCATGTGGTCACAGGGAATATCAGGAAAACTTTGATGGAAGTAAATGTAAATGGACTGCATTTATATAGCGCTTTTGCTAACCATTGCCCACCCAAAGCACTTTACAATATTGCCTCACATTCACCATTCACACACCGACGGCGGAGTAAACCATGCAAGGCGACAGCCAGCTCGTCGGGAGCTAAAAGTCAGGGTTAGGTGCCTTGCTCAAGGACACCTCGAACCAACAACCTTCAGGTTACCAGCCAACCCGCTCTATCTCCTGAGCTACTGCCGAATTGAGTCGTAGGAATTAATTTGCAAGTCTTGAGCACATCTAAAAGCTTCAGGAGCCACCAGGAAGGGGATACTCAACGTGTTGCTCGGTACCCAGTCTGAACTTCCCTTTATTTAGCCATAGGTTCGCGACCAGCGCCGCACCGTGCGGCAGTTTATTGACGACCCAGGCCTTGTGCTGAGCAGACCTTGACCTGCTCTGAGGGCTGAGGAGACCGTCAGACACAAGGTCCTTCAGAGCGTCTGGCCTTGGCCCTCACCTGTGTGACCGCTTTATCCTCTGACAGAGAGAGAGAGAGAGAGAGTGGCTGTCAGAGAGAGGCGGAGCGTGGGTCTGTGATTGATTGAGAGAGAGAGAGAGAGAGAGAGAGAGAGAGGGAGGGAGAGGGAGAGGGAGAGAGATCTCAATGGAGAAAAAGTACATACAAGAATGAGAGGAAGAGGGAGGTAGAGAGAGTGCAGACAAGAGAGAGAGTGCAGACAAGAGAGAGAGAGAGAGAGAGAGAGAGAGAGAGAGAGAGAGAGAGAGAGAGAGATGGATAGATGGATAGATGGATAGAGGGGGGGGATGGGCCACAGATAATGGATGACAAAATGAGAGTGTTCAACATCAATGTTTTTTTAGTGCGATTTTTTTAGAGAAGTAGAGAAAAATGCAGCGAGGGCAAGGGTGGCTGGGGGGGTGGGGGGGTGGGGTGAGGGGGGATTGAGGCCTCTGAACGGAGACCTCTGAACACATACAAACAGAATCTAGGAACACACAGACCCATTGGCAATTCACCCGTATGCATAGAAGTTTGTCCAATTAAAAAAAAGCACCTCTTTTGAGAGCATGTGATTTGTGTGTGTGACGTAGGGCCGAAGAACTCGCTTTGCCCCTGAAAAGTTCACCCCCCCTGGCAGCGGGCGGATGATGTCAAACCACATCTCTAATCCCGGCGTCGCCCAAGCAGAGGAGCATCCAAACAATGGATCTCTCCACCGCCACGGCAACGGTTGACTCCGGTATGAACCCCGCAAACGGCTTCTAATCCGGCGCCCGCGAGGCTCTGACATTTCTGTGACATTTTAGCACCGCTCCTCTTCTTCAGTTACCTCGTATCACTAAGGGGAACGCAGCGGAAGCGGCAGAAACAGCCGTCCGCGAGCATCAGGACGGCGCTTTCATCTCACCTTAGGAGCGCACGGTCAAAGAGAGAAGGAGCGACGAGAACAAAGACGACAAAGCCATCCGGTTGTAGGTGAGGATTCCCGTCGACCACGTCTGCAAGCCAATTAGGAGATCTGTGAGTTGAGGAGTAAACAGGAGGAAACGTTGTTCTCCTTCATCTTAGTCCTGGCCTGGCATACCTCCCTGGCTCCATATCGCTCATCACTCACTAGCTTTCTCTTTTTCTTTAAACGAGCCATGTGGTGGAACGGAAGGAACAAACCTTTGAAACCATTACTCAACAGGCAATTTATTCACTGTATATCACAGTCCTCTGGCAATATGATATAATACAATATCTAATAAGTATTTCCTTCAAGTGGAAATTCTATTTAAAGAAGGGCCGCTCATTTAATTTCATTGTTTGTCGTGCTCTTTATGCTGTATCTCTATCCGGCCACATCGTACCTAGAGAGGTTAGACCAGCGCTCTGTAATTAATGGCACAGCTGTTCTAAGAATAAGGCATGAAGGAGGATGTGTTGGTATAGGACTGATGAAGTACAGGTAATCGATCAATAATCAATGAGATTGCTGCCCAACCGTACAAGCTTGCATTAGACGCATGTCGATATCATTGGAAATATAGGAAATTAAGGCAATCTGTAATCACACAGTGGATAAGGCATGTATGCATATAAGATATTTATGATGCATGCATGTATGAATGTTATTTTTATTGTAATTCTGTATATTCAAGTAGGCAGTACAATTCATGCATGTAAGCAGATATATGGCAATGTCTGGATAATGCATGTATGCATGCAAGCTATTTATGAAGCATGTATGTATGAATGTTATTTTTATTGTAATTCTGTATATTAAAAAAATATTACTCTTCAGCTTTTGCATTGAGGCTCATTAATGTAAAATTGCACACAGTGAGTAATTATCTATTGTAGTTTTTATTTTCCGAAGCTACTAGTATCGTACCAACCAATTACCTTTTGGAAGTCACTTCATCCATTAGATGGTGGAAAGCAAACCACTGTAGCTGAGATTAATAATGTTAAAAAGAAAACACACAAAAATACAAACAAACAGACGTCCATTTTGTGTGTATGCTTGTGTTTGTAAGCATGTGTGTATGTGTGTGTATATTTGTTTTCATGTTTGTTTTTGCCAGTTTGTGAGTGTTTTTGTGTGTGTGTGTGTGTGTGTGTGTGTGTGTGTGTGTGTGTGTGTGTGTGTGTGCACATCCAGTCCCATCCAACACGTTGATTTGCTCCGGCGTCCCCGTGCCTGACAGCCAGTCTCTCCCTGTGATGCTCTGCAGAAACATCTCTGAGACAACCCCTTCATCAACCCATGGCCCTTTGTCTCACGGTCAATCAAGCGCATTATCCCCCGGACGGAGAATAGGGGGTAATTATCCGCCACGTCAATGCCCACACAACTCATTGCTGTGCGGAGAGTCATCCACCAGCAGCGCTCCTCTGAAACCCTCCGGTCTGCCTCGGCAGTGTGACCAAAGAACCACTCTTCACTAGAATTGTTCTGATACCGATACCAGTATCGGGAATTCATCCGATCCTGCCTGAAACGCGAGTATCGAGTATCGGCGAGTGCATAAGACCATGCGCCGATCAGATACCATCACGTGACTCAGTCACTACACAGGCAGAGAACAACACAAACACTACAGTGTTTACCAACATCTCTACCAAAGACCCCCTCTTCACCCACTCCAGTGTCCAGGTGATGTAAAAAAAATCTGCGTAGCATCGAAGTGGCAGCCCTCTACAACAGAGAACAAGGCTTTGCCTTTTAAACCAGGGGGATGATTACAGCGGAGGTGAACGGGCTGCACGCCGGGGCCTCCGCCAGAGAGCGCGGTGTGTAATGTGCCGCTCCTGGGAGATGGAGGTTTGAAGTCGCGTGTGTTTGTGCTGCGCTGACAGGGCTGCCGATTTCCCCTGAGGAGCAGCGAGTGAGTCACCTCATCCCCCAGCCTCTTCAATCACCCGAGGCCGTTGGTTCAGGGGGCCTTTTTCATGTTCATCAGGGCACGTGTGTGTGTGTGTGTGTGCGCTTCAAATGGGCATCCCTCTGTGTTTGTTTGTTTGTTTGTGTGTGGTGGTGTGGGGGGGCCGGGGGTATGTATGTGTGTAAATATGTTTTTTGCCAATTGTGGGTGTATGTGAGTGTGTGCGTGAGTGTGTATTTGTACGTGTATATGTGTGCATGTGTGGCTATGGGTGTGGGTGTTTTTGTGTGTTTTGTGTATGTGCATGCATATTTGTATGTGTTTATGTATGTGTACTTGTGTGTGTGTGTGTGTGTGTGTGTGTGTGTGTGTGTGTGTGTGTGTACACACCGGATTTGAAAGAGCCAAGCAGTTTATCTTAAGCATGTTTTTGTTTAAATTTGCGAGGACCTTTAGTGAGCTGTTGATGTGGAGGTCTTTTATCTCGCGGAGGCAGCCCCGGATTAGGGAGCTCTCTGTTTTCATTATTTCTGTTTTCCTAATGTCTTTTTCATACATCTTATTTTATGATTTGCTGTCACTTTTTTTTCTTTTCATGTCAGCGTTTCCTCTATGGTAAATGCATTTTGTTCGTTTTTTTTGGTATGTTTGCTATTGTGGCAGTACAAAAGCATAAGTAAATCATTATTATCAGACTCCTGTGTTCACACACCGGAGATATGTGTGCGGTATTGCTTTTTCAGAGCCACACTGGTGAGGAGGAAGGGAGCTTTCCAACCCTCAGGTTGGTTAAGGACAATAGAATAGTAAATGACTGCATTTTGCGCTTTTCTCACCAGTGGCCGTTCAAAGTGCTGTACATTATTGCCTAATGTTCACCCATTTAGGCACACATTCACTAGGGGTGGGAACCTCTTGGCACCTCACGATTCGATTCCGATTATGAGGTCAACGATTAGATTCTGAAGCGATTATCGATGCATCTTGATGCAACAATTTTTTTAATGTACATTTCCTGCGTGATTTTCAAAAACATATATATACATCTGGGTTTGCTACTCAGTTTGCTTATCACTTCCTACTTTTGTGATGATCATTAAAGACATCAACAGATGAATTAACTTATCTAATATTTTATAAGAGAGAAAGCTTTTGTCACAAATATGACTTTCTATGAACAATGCAATAATCAATGCAGCTTGCATTATAACACAATATGGAAGCATGCAAAAAATAGGTTTCAGTTTTATTTTCTTTTTCTATGTCATTAAAGAAAAAGCTGCTCTTGAATTAGAAGGAGTTCTTGTGTCTGGCTGTGAGTTTGCACGCATACTATGCGTAGGCTGAATCGCAATCGTGTCAAGACAAATCAGATTGGCCAATACATACTGAAGATAAATTAAAAAATTACAAAAAGTATCCCTCTCTGGCGAACAGAATGTTGCAGCAGGCAAAAAATAAATAAAATAATAATAATAATAATTCAGATTATTAATTTATCTGCATCAAGACAGAATCGTTACAGCGAGAATCGGGATGCATCGAAGAATCGATTATCGATTATCGATTAACATTCACACACCCACAGTGGTCACAACCATGCAAAGGCAAGCTTGTCAGGCGCAGTCAGGGTGAGGTGTCTTGCTCAGGGACACCTCGACACGCAGCTAGGAGGAGCCGGAGATCGAACTAGCAACTTTTCCAGCAAATCCGCTCTACCTCCTGTGCCACATGCTGTCACAATTCTGCTGTTCACACTGCAGAGCGGATGGGGACTTGAAATGTAATCGTGTCTGCAAATAACGTCCGTGCAATTCTTAGTATGACATCTGTCTACGATAGTAAAAGCAGAACCTGGTATCACTCATCACTCAGTATCATCATTTCTGATTTCAGCGATTATTATGAAATATGTCGTCATCCATAGTAATCTTCCTCCTGGCAGGATGGACCATAATGCCACTGCCAAGTCAAGGCTGGTCATTTCATGTCATAAAAAAATCATTTCGTAAGTTATCAAAGTAATAAGTATCAAAAGCAATAAAGTCCAACATGTTATGAATCTATTTTTAATATAATTTAAAAAGAGTTTTTAATTTGTCCAGATCCATCATTCCCATTGTTTGCCAGGTGACGGGTCTTTCCAATATCCACCGGTCGCGGCCTCGTTTTAAAATGAAATGAAGTAGCTTGAGGCCTCCGGACCTTTGACCCCGGGGGTCTCAGCTCAACTGCTTGTGTTATTTACAAAGTAAGAAGAGATTTGGCTCCTGGTTCCAGTGTTGGCCTCTGTACTTTCTCCCTTTCAGGGTGTATACAAAATGAATAGGGGAGGAGCCGCTTCCATTAATACTTAAAACGTTAAACTTTGTTTTATTTGAGCGGTTCTCAAGGTGAATTCTAAGCAGTCTACCGACGATGTCTGCTATCAAGCCTGCCATACGGGGGGCCGGATAAGACATTAAGTAGAGTAAAACGACCTGCCACCTCCTGTAGATAATTACAACACTCCTGGTCCAGAGTGCTGCTACGTGCGGCCATTTAGTTTGTTCCTCTTTCAGTGTTCGAAAACAACAATACTGAAGTTTCTCAGGAACCAGAATGGCTCCAGGGAGCCCGTTTATTGAAGACTCTCTCCCCGGCAGGAGAGAGAGAGAGAGAGAGAGAGAGAGAGAGAGAGAGAGAGAGTGTGTTCATGTGTCTACGTGGGTTGAGTTACCTAGACCCCAAGGCACAGGTACCCCTGGTTAGAGAGAGAGAGAGCATAATAAAGAAAGAGTGAGGGAGAGAGAGAGCGAGAGAGAGCGATGCAAGGTGGTGTGTTGAGCAGGGCTGAATTCTAAATGAGGGCACATTAACTGCTGCATTAATAATGACCTGGGAGAGCAGCGTGGGCTCCAGTGCCAACAGGTGGTGAAGGCTTTGATGGAAATATTAAACTGCAGTGGGAGACTCACACACGTGTGTGTGGGGAATACATGCTTGTGTTGGAAAACATGACTGCACTAAGTGCAGTCATGTGTGTGCGTGTCTGTCAGTGTGTGTGTGCGTGCGTGGGTGGACAGACGGACGGGTGCATTGGACACAGTAACAGCCGGGAATCGATTCTGGGCGATTCCCCGGGAACGCGCCACACGGGAAGGTGTTCTTCGGGAACACATGATGGCCCAACAGCTAATCCAAACACTCCTATCCACGGTGGTCATTGCCATGGCAACCGAGCAAAACTATTTGGGTACCCGCAACTGTCAGATTGGGGGTGGGGGGGGGGGGGGGGGGTTGCTGATATTATGCACCTTTTCCCTCTGCGGATACTCTTCAGACCCAGCACGCCTCAGCCCAGTAGTGAGGGTGCGGTATTAGCCCAGCTCAGCTACGGCTCGCGTTTCCACTGCCGACAGTACCCTTGTGGTTGGGCGGGGTTTAAGCCGGATGGAGATAGCCACGGCAGCTACGTAAGCATCGTGACCTCATAGCAGCCCCACACAGTGTAGCCTGCTAATAAATCAAATGAAAAAGAAGAACGCGCACTATGAACAAAGCAACAATGTAGGATGTCCAAGAAGGACGGCAAACCTTTGAGCGACATTTTCTTCAATAAACGAAGCTTTTGTCCAGAAATACCTTGCGGGTAATGTTTTTGTTTGTGCTTATCCCCCTGTCGCACGGAAGTGCGATTCTGTCGACTAATCAACGGAAGGCGTCTGATTACCCCAACAGAGGGGTACTGCGAAATGAGTGGCTCAATACGGCTCAGTCCGGATCACATCCACTTTTGGTGGAAACGCAACCCGTGCCGCACCTTTGCAGACCGAACCGCGCCATTAGTGTTTCAGTTGGAAAAGAACGGACCTTTCGTTTCTAACGCTGAGACTAGAAGAGCAGATGGAAGATGTGTGTAAATATATTTTTGCTGATTGTGGGTTTCAGTTTGTGTGTATATATATGTTTTTTTATGTGTTCCTGTGTGGGTGTTTTTGCATGTGTGAATGTGTATTTGTATATGTGTGTTGGTATGGGTGTGGGTGAATGTGTGTTTGTGTGACAGACTTAAACTGAATCGGAATCCTTACAACAATATCTGACCATCGTGGCAGCCTTACTGTTCAGCATCCTTCCAATCAGAGATTAACACAATTGACTCTCCATCCCGTCTGCATTTTTACTTTCCTTCATAGGACCTTTGAAGGGCTTGCGCCTCATGTCTGTTACACGTTGACGCCTGAAGGCATTCCAACCTCTGTACATACTGTCTGCTTGCATGTGATCTTGGATTGCATTCATCTCCATCACATTGTAGGAAAAGGATGATTTGAACAGTTTCACAGAACAAGTCTGCCATGTGAAATTCAATTCTCCAAGCGCAGATCTTCCAAATTGATGGCATTCGACACTGAGATATTATTTGAGGGAGTGCAGGCAAAATATTAGTTTGTTGTTTGTTTGTTGAGTTGGCCCGTGTTATGTTATGTGTGCGTGTATGTGTGTGTGTGCATGCGTGAGTGTTTGTCTTTCGCGGTCGCCAGAAATGCACGCATCTGTGTGTGTGTGTGTGTGTGTGTGTGTGTGTGTGTGTGTGTGTGTGTGTGTGTGTGTGTGTCCGTATGCGTGAGTGTGTGTCGCTGCCTTCGTGTGCGTGCAGCAAGGTTAATAGGGCCTCGCTGGGCGACACAGTGAGAATGATTTTTGGATGAGTCCCATTTGCGGCGCATCATTACTCCGTGGCTGGCGGCTCTCTCTCTCTCAGACGGCCTAATCTATAAATACAACTCGCCCGCTCGCCGCTGATGAGCTTCTCTGCGATGGCGCACTCCGGGACAGCGGAGCAACAAAGTCAACAAATGAAAACAAAGAGTCACCCAAGCAGCAACTAATAAATGTCACGGGGGGCGGGGGCGCTGACGTGCATTGATGTTAATTTAATATTTATTTCCCCGCTATGCCTCTGTGTGTTTACTTGTTACGGTATCTTTGTTTACAGAGTTATTAATGATAAGAACTAAAATGGGGTTCTGCAAAAGCAGCGTTTTCTCTCTCTGGGAAGACTTCACGTTTGCATAGGACTCTAATTATTACTAATAATATTTATGATAGGCTAATAATCACAAGGATGAGAACTACATTATTCATATTATTATTAAAAATATGAATAATAATATGAATGATCCATCCAAACATGTGAGCGTTCATCTGGAGAGGGGGACTTGAAAGAAGAAGAGACAGGCCTTCTCATTGGTCCCACCCCCCTAATAGTGCTTCCAGTTGAAGTTCTGCCAACTCTTTCTCTCCTTCCTGGTACTGCGTCCTCTCCCCTGCCAGAGAATGAGTCCACAGCCGCTCTTGCTACTGTTGCAAACACATGTCATCGTCTCCAAGACTGCTGCGTGCTCACTCCACTTCAGAGGCCAATCGATAAACTCAGGTTCCATGAAAGCTGACAGACAGACAGACAGACAGACAGACAGCTGACAAACAGACAGACAGACAGACAGACAGACAGACAGACAGACAGACAGACAGACGGAGGGAAAGAGAGGTTTCATTGTGGAGTGGATCTTCTCGCTGATTAGGTTCAGGTGTAAATATACAATATTCAATGAGAGAGAGAGAGAGAGAGAGAGAGAGAGAGAGAGAGAGAGAGAGAGAGAGAGAGAGAGAGAGAGAGAGAGTGAGAGGGATATGATTTGGTAAACACTTGAGATGCTGGGTGAGCACCTTAATTAAGGTGCGGTCTAGATAATAAGGCTGCCATCTTGTCCCCAGTCGCTTCTTGACCTCTTCCTTATTACTGCCCAGAGTGGCAGCAGATCGATGGCCGTCGTGAGGACTGCAGAAAGCACCGCGTATAGGAGGATATGATAAATATGGCACCACAACACGCTAACACGTACACGCGTGCATACACACACTCTCACACACAAAGTAGTATTAATCAAAGAAGATACACAATAACATACACATACATTTTAATATCAACCAAGACAGGGAGGTATGTATACACATGCATACACACAGACACACAGACACACACACACACACACACACACACACACACACACACACACACACACACACACACACACACACACACACACACACACAGGCTGCATAGGAGGCTGCACCGGGCACCGGGTCGAGCATTAGCATGCATCAGCAGAACGGCTCGTCAGAAACTGAATAGAGGAACGTGCAGAATTCTGCACGCATCATTCAGCCCATTTGTTTCCATGTTTAATAATTCTTACAATTCTGTTTTAATGATCCATTCATTGGACTCAACCAGCTGAAGTGGTCTCCCTTCTGCACATTAGCACACGCGCCATCCTCAGTTGTTTTCTTTAATCATTTGATTAACATTATATTATGTGGGGTTCAATTAATTTGAGCGGTGTTCCACTACTTTACACTCCTGCGTTTGTTTCCTAATCACCGAGACAAATAAAGACGTGAATAAGCTGGGGTTGTTCAGGTGTTTTTGTTGCGCTGCTGCAGGGGGCATAGAGTAGTGTGTATCAGTTTGGCCGTTTGAGGAAGGGATAGATGAGAACTGCTTAGAGGAGGCTTTTCCGAACATTGCTGACAGGGTGCTATTATCTCAGCCAGCCCATAACGTACAGGAAAGGTAAGCCCACTCTCTCTCTCTCTCTCTCTCTCTCTCTCTCTCTCTCTCTGTCTCTCCATCTTTCTCCATCTTTTCTTATCTCTCTCTGTCTTTCTCTCTCATTTTCTGTCTCAAGCAAACACACACGCGCGCACACACACACAGGCACACGCACGAACACACACCCACCCACACAAACCCATAAAGATACCCACCAATATGTACTAGCAAAGAGGCACAGAAAAAATGCATTAAAAATAAACTAAGAAAACACACACACACACACACACACACACACACACACACACACACACACACACACACACACACACACACACACACACACACACACACTTGCCTGTTCATGTCAGCAGATAAGAGTGTTTTCTGGAAGCAGAGGGTTACAGCGAGCTCATCAGCTCCACATTGTTTTCTGGTAAGCATTTTTTAACTTTACCGCACACATACACACACACTCATTCTTAAACACACTCACATACAAATACACACAAATGTGCACACACACATAATCACACACACACACACACACACACACGCACACATTTAAACAGACACACACACACATGTGCACACATGCATACAAACTCACACACACTCAAAAAAACACACACACACACACACACACAGGTGTGTGTGTTTCTTTTGGCTTTGACCTCATCCCTACAACTCACACACACTCACAGTATCTCTGCACGCCTCCCATCTAAACAGCAGACAATATAAACCCTTTTAGTCTTTCCATGATCCCTGGCTCATCAGGCTGTCATTGGCGCCTTATAAAGCATGTCCTCATCACATCTAATTCGAATCCTTAGTCACAGAAAGACTGTCAGCCTACACCAGTGATATTAAGTCTTCATGAGGGTTAAACCTTTAAATGCACACTCTGGGAACGGTCTCGATGCATTCGTCAGCATACAGTTTGCTGCTAGGAGCTAAGGGGGAGAGACAATAATGAGGGCTGATCATTTTAGGTTTTATTTAAAGTCTTTCAGCGTAAAACTCTTGGGTCCCTCAAAACATTATAACATCTGTTCATATTTGTTCATCTGTTTACCTGGGCCAAAACAGCTTTGTACTCGATGCTGGAACATGTGTTAAATATGAGTACTTACAGTTAGTCGTTTAATCTGTCATTTGTCCTTTTAAACCTGAAACAACATGCAGGTGTCATCGCTTTTGAATCCATCTGGTTGCGTTTGAAGGAGTGCGTCGTGTTTCTGTGACGTTGTTTGAATTCCACCGTTACCTTTTGGTTTGTTTTTGAAACATCCCCCTCAGGGATTGGCTGTGGGCCTACAGCTCAACACCTCCCGAAGGAAGGAGCAGGAACAGAGAGAAGAGGGCCTGGAGGCGGAGGAGGAACAGGGAGCCTAGAGGTGGAGGAGGAGCAGAGAGCCTATAGAGGTGTAGAAACGACTCTCCAATTAGAGCATAACAAATAACAAGTCCTTTGGTTGATCGTTCAAACACATTATTCTCTGTAAGAACAGAGCTACACAACGTAAAGACACTCACTCTAGAGCAACGGCTCTGTTGTTCTTTTCAAGAGCGACGCTATCTTTAGCGACGAAGCCTTGATCTACCAAGGAAGTGTCACTTATTGGCAGCGCAAGAGAACGCCAGCCCCTCTCATCGCGCGTTAACCACCGAGTCAGTGAGCGTACGAGGGAGACAGGAGCGGGAATACAGGGGGAGAAATAACGACCGAAGCTGCCGCACAATGAACAGATTAAGGGGTGATCCCAGATCAAACAGTCAGGTCTCAGAATTAACGCATTCACACACAAGGTAGAGCCGGGAGTGGGGCTCAAAACACCAACCAATTCCACGCGTTCTACGTCATCGCTTCATCTTGTTTTTAGACTCTCCGGTGTGAGAGTCTCTCCCCCGCTGTGACCTGGTTCGATGCTCCCCTCCAGAAGGAAGCCTTCCCAGGTTGTTCAGGTGACAGCTGGCCTACATACAGAGACTGCTTCCCACGTGGAGCAGGGAGGCACGGCAGCCATCCACCGCAGAAAGAGCAGAGCGGCGTTGTCTTCCAAGCGGCTTTCAGAGGGGCTGATATTTGCCGCCGCCGCGATCTAGGGTTCAAATATGGATATAACTGAATTTTTCTTGAATGTGTACAATTTTGATGACTACAATATTTAATGATTGTGGTTAAACATTTGTTTAGTAGAGCAATGGTTTCTTTTGATAGCTACCAATCAATGCCCTTTAGTGGTTAACGACATAGTTTTCCAGTCTCATCAAAAACAGAACGAAACCATTTTAACAAACAGAACAAGCGAAATGTAAAGAAGAAAATCATATTTCACACTCAGATACACACAAACACACACCCGCACGCAGACGCACACACGCAAACGCATGCACACAAACAGACGCACACACACAGTCACAAAGCCACATTATTGAGCTTCTCTCGGCCTGTCATGGACCTGTTATGGTGTCTCATGGCGGGTAGGACCAAAGCCCTGCTATGCTCCGGCTGATCTCCTGCCTTATGGCGGAGCCATCTGTCACCGTGGGCAACCAGGTCACACACACACCAGAGACTCTTGGGCTGACACAGGGGCTCAGACCGTATTCAGGAGAGGGAGAAGACAGTGTCTTCGGCCCACACACGCCGCTATGATCGCGGTTATGAGATGGGAGGAGACGGGATGAGCATGTTTGTTTGTGTGCATGACTGTGTCTTTGTGTGCGAATGTGAATGTCACTGCATATGTGTGTGTGTGGGCGAAGGTGAGTGTGTGTGTTTGCGTGCGTGTGTGCATGGTTGAGTGCCTGGTTGGGCACGTAAGGACGAGGAAGATAAATTGACGGTGACAACAGCCAATAGAAGTGAAATGACTCATTTTGAGACTGGGCTCCATAGAGTTCAGCGCGACATGCTTCTGTGTATCAGTATCATCATAAGTACATCTATTCAATATTAACCTGGAGCCAAGATGGAATTCAGGTCTATGGTGCTCTGACATATCCTTCTCTGTATACTATGTCTGAAGGATATTGGTCCTCCTAAACTATCAGAGAAACCGACTATCCAACCTGAAACATCTCTCTCTCACTGTCTACATCTCTCTCTCTCTCTCTATCTCTCTCTCTCTCTCTCCCTTTACTTATTAATCGTTCTCATCTCAATTTGTCTCCATCCCTCTTTCTGTCTCTGTCGCTCCCTCTCACTCCTCTCACCCCTCCTCTCTCACTTTGCAGCCCCAAACACTCTGTCTATTCATGTTCAGAGGGAGATGGAAAGAGAGAGAAAGGACGAGGCAGAGAGAAAGGCAGCGAGAGAGAGAGAGAGAGAGAGAGAGAGAGAGGCAAAGATGGAGAGAGAGAGAGAGGCAAATACGGAGAGAGAGAGAGAGAGAGAGACAGCGAGAGAGAGGCAAAGATGGAGAGAGAGAGAGAGGCAAATACGGAGAGAGAGAGAGAGACAGCGAGAGAGAGGCAAAGATGGAGAGACAGAAAGGGAGAGGGAGAGAGAGAGAGCGACCAGGAAAGACACGGGGAGAGAGAGAGAGGGATGGAGGGAGAGGAGATGGCAGGGCCCCCCCAGGCCAGCCCCCCACGTTGGCTGCTGACAGTAGCAGGTGCCACCAGGATGAACCCTGGCAACGCGCCTTGATGCACCTCCCCCATCTCCCCCTCTCCCCCTCTCCCCCATCTCCCTTCTCCCCCACATTACTCTGAAAGACCTCAAACGGGATGAGGAGTTCAGTCTCAGTCCACTTGGATCTCTGGTCCATGTTGAATTATTCCTGGGGCTCGTTTGATGACGATTACAGCGATTTCAACAGACTATGCTTTGAAGGGCATGGCAGAGTTGGAACTGGCTGAAGAGGGGATAGTAAAACAACCATCTTTGAAGATTAGCTGTGATATTTTGAGGGGAGATAGTTGGTCACATTATCAGGGCGAAGATGACCAGGAAAGAATGTCTTACATTTTTTCTTCCATGCTGAAGCGTTTTGCTCTCTCTTCAAAAGTCCCCATTTGCAACTCTTACTCTCTGCAATATGTGGGCATGCAATCACTCACACACACGCAGACACACACACGCACACACACACACACACACACACACACACACACACACACACACACACACACACACACACACACACACACACTAAAGATCGCACACACATGCACGCAAACAGACATGCCCCCGTACGCACGCACACACACAGACACACACACACGCAGTTATGCAGGCACAAATGGACGCAGGCACAGACACACATCTTCACACACACACACACACACACACACACACACACACACACACACACACACACACACACACACACACACACACACACATAGAGTAGTAGCCCACCCCACCTTCACGTTATTGACTTGACAGAGGGTGGCAGAACTCTGCCGGTCCTGTCGGCCTCACCAGCATGTCGGACTACAGATCGTGTTCTGATGATCAGCCTCATGTGGTTAATGGTGACATCACCCCACCAGGTGCCATCGGCCATCCGTCCCCCAATTGGACAAAAGCCGATGCTATCCGCTGTCTCCTTCAATCCCACGGCGTCGATCGTCTGAACGATCTGCACATATCAATTAGCGTTCCAACCCCTCGCCGCGTTCGGAGGGAAGAGACAAATGAAAAGATCATTTGAAATGTTCCCATTATAAAACCGTTGTTCTCCCGCGGATCTCTTTGTGTTGTATTTATTTTGGAGAGACAATTGTGTGTGTGGCATGAGGTTTCGGTGTCCAAAGTGATGAAATTACCATTCTCTCACAGACCACAGTGCATTAAAATAAGTCAATAATCTATTTTTCTTCGGTGATTGCGCTGCCAAAGATGATGTCTTACTGTCTTTCTCCCTCCTTCCCCCCCCCCTCTCTCTCTACTCCTCTCTCTTACTTCCTCCGGCACTCTCTTTCTCTGTGTGTGCGAAAGGCTAAGCATGAATATAAATCAGTTAATCAATTTTCAAACATAGTCCCTCCAGTGCTGAACAGTTCTCATGGCGTTGGCCTGGAAACAACTTGTGTGAATACAGGCTTCTCGTACCTCTCTAATGGCCACGCACCGAACTCACTCAATGTCAGGTTAAGGATGTCTCACACACACACATTTGGCTACGCACACACACCTACACTTGGCTAACACACACACGTGGCTACACACACACACACACATGGCTACACACACACACACACACACACACACACACACACACACAAACAGAAACGCACACATGCACCTGGCTACACGGACACTTGCACACACACACACAGACACACACACACACACACACACACACACACACACACACACACACACACACACACACACACACACACACACACACACGCACACACACACACGCAGGATGGGCCTCCATCATTTGTATGGCTGCCTTGCTGTAGATTCTAGTTCTGCTGTGTGGAATTCAAATCCTGACAAATATAATACATGAGGGGTGTGAAGGGATCATGCATCATGTTCATCCGGGAAGAATTCTTTGGTAGTTGCATTATATCAAATCTCAAGTTCCTTCCTGATTACATTTGAGCAGAGTCAATCCATCGATGCATAAAAATAGCTTTTCAGCAAGCGATTGTCTCAGTTTTATAACGTAACGGGCAGACAGAGACTGATCGTCACAAAGGATGCCGGTGACACATGCAGTCAACAATACCTCACTTACACACGCACACGCACGCACCCAAATACACTCACACACGGACAGACAGACACATGTTGTGTGCTTCAGCACCATGGACAGTTGCTGTCTGCAGATGTACTCATGCCTGGTAAAGTGTGGAATCCTCTTCATTACAACATGTAAACAAATACACCTCCACGTCGTTGGTTTAAGTGGAGACCCAGGCAGCTTATCAGGGGACTCATTTCCTGATGGGGGCTTCATTTCCTGTAAAAGGAATTACACGATAGTACAAGAAAAAATCTCTTCCACTTAGCTGATTCATCCAGCAGGTCCAATGCTTTCAGTCCGACGGTCCGGGTGGCAGATGTTGATTCAGAAATAGATTCAGAGTCATTTGGATAACCAGGCCAATTGTTAAGAGTGCCAGTAATCAGGCTCAGGAAACACCGTGTGCACACGCACGCACGCACACACACAAACACACGCACACGCAACACGCACACGCAACACACACACACACACACACGCACACGCAACACACATAGACTGGGCCACTCACATACTCCATTCACATTGACAAATAGCGCAAGCTCAGCAGATGTTGTGAGTAGGTGTTCCAGATGAGAAGCTCGCTCCGTAATGGGAAACCTGGGGCGACGCGTCTAAACACAGGCATACATTAGTGTGCACATTGGAAGCCTGAAGCAGTCGTCACGTCGTTAATCTCACGCTGCAACAAGTCTCTGTGCTCTAATTACCCGCCGATAAGGATGCTCGTCTGCGACTCGAAGGAGAGACAGAAACAGACTTCCTCGACATTGTCCCATATACACGGGCCGCTTATGTTCTAAATACATCGTACAATGACCCAGTAAGCCCACTGTGGGCCACCATTAGACATCGTTGTGCTTCCTGTAATGCACAAACCACATTACATGACTAAATACCTGGACTCTGCATAACGCACGCACACACACCCCTCTCACACACTTATTGTGTGTTGTACGTCCTAGCACTTGATGTACGCATTTATTGTATGTTGTTGCAACTACACTTAAAAAATGGTACTGGTGCATCTTATCCATGCTATCTTTGTTGTGAACTGGAAATGGGTTAACCTGGTGATTGTTAGTGCTTGGCACTTGGTTCTATGAACATCCTTACTGTACCGACAGCGATATATTATTGTTTCTCTTTCTTCTGACAAATGTACTTATTGTAAGTCGCTTTGGATAAAAGCGTCTGCTAAACGCAATTAATGTAAAATGTAAATGGAAATACTTTTACCTCTTGATTCAATCAATCATGGGAATGGTGAATCAGTTTAAGTGTGTCTTCGGGGATATTTAAAACAACATGAATTTGAAGGTGTTGTTACTCCAAGTTTAAAGGGATGACGACGACACAGGCTGTCTCCCTAAGTGAAGGAAACATGCTCAACGGCTATGGAGGTAGATTTGTGTCTTTATTATGCAATCAAACAAAATAGGTTTGAGAGCAAAACTTTCCACACTGCAGTCAAAAAATGTATTTGAGAGCAAAACTATCGACAGTGCAATCCAAAAAAATATTATTGCAAGTAAAACAAATGTGATTAAAAAATTATTAATGGGAAACCAAAAGTTTTGTTTGCGAATCCAAAAGTTTTGTTTGCGAATCCAAAAGTTTTGTTTGCGAATCCAAAAGTTTTGGTTGCAAATCCAAAAGCTTTGCTTGCTGTTGAGCTGAATCTCGTGGGCGGGACCTACGCCAAAATATGTAAGACACATCTCTATTGGCCAGTCTCGATCGGAGTGACAGCTTGGCAACATCCACAGTTAGTAACGAGAGATCGTTGAACACAAATAGTCCTGTTAACTAGTAGCTACATGCACAACGTCATGCAGGCAAATAGGCAGCCTGGGCACGTAACGTACCTATGACTAGGTATAGGTAAGTTAAACGGCCGCCCTTTTAAGGATGCTACGTCATAGAACGCTGAGTAGCATTGGTCCGAAGTTTTTGAACGTTTTCAGAAATATTTTGTGCCGTATTGCTTTGTATAGATTAATCATGTAAATGCAAAATATTAACCTGTGTGATTTTTTTCAAACGTTTTTGCAACGTAATGATAGGCTATATTTTGCATGGATTGATTTCTTTTAATATGTAAGTAGCTGGTGTTTAAACAAACTACTGTCGGCAATAACAATTTCAATAATTAAATTTATTAAAATATTTACCACTGGAGCAGTATTAAAAAGCGGAAGCGGAAGGGGGGGGGTTAAGTGCAATATCTATTCTTAACGTTGGATTATAACACTATAAATAAGAATGAAAGTCAAAGTTAGATCGAATTAATAGTGCATATATTTCAGCTTTCTTTAGACCGTTTCCGATCAGGTTATTATTATATATATTTATACTCGAGGGGGGGGACCAGAGGGGGGGCCATGACCCTAACCCTAACCCCTGGCTACGCCCCTGCCAGTAACCAAACAGAAGCACGGCCCACACATGCTCACCCACAGTGAACCAACAGAGAATGCTAATTCACCTCCTATTGATAGACCTAACGATCATTAAACTACAGCCCCCAACAGGCTATCGGATTCCTCGATTCCTTACCTCTACCGAGCAATACAAGGGCTAATAAACCTGAACCCTTCCAATCAAATAGCGCCCTATCTACAAATTTGATTTAAAATAAATGACGAACACATGTGACTTAAATGGTAAATGCACTGCATTTATATTGTGCTTTTCTAACCAGCGGCCACACAAAGCGCTTTACAATATTGCCTAACATTCACCCATTCACGCACACATTCGCACACCGACGGCGGGGTCAACCACGCAAGGCGACAGCCAGCTCGTCGGTAGCAGTCTGGGCTAGACGTCTCGCTCAGGGACACCTCGACACTCGGCTAGGAGGAGCCGGGGATCGAACTAGCAACCTTCTGGTTCCCAGCTTCAAGTCGACCTGCTCTTCCTCCTGAGCCACGTGCCGCCCCCGCATTAGCATTCCTTCCGTCATCGGAGTTGTTTCTTCGTCGACATCAAGGCCACACCTGCAGTGCTATCTTCAGCCTCCCACGACCGGACAGCCTCCTTTAACCCACACAATGTTCCAGCAGCAGCAGCAGTAGTGGCCCCCTGGGGTCTGTCAAGCTGTGGCAGCGGCTCCAGTGTTTATGGGGACAGAGGAGTGGTGATGAGGCTTTATGGATCTCAGAGCACCTTTTAATCTCCCCCTGGAGCAGTGGCGTCTGCAAGGACCCCCCCCCCCCCCCCCTCGGGGACCCTGACCCGCCCACGCCCCCCGGAATCGATCCCCACGTCTCCGATGGCTGTGGTGGACACAACTCCGGTCCCCAGCGCCCGCCCAGCCGTCCCCACCGCCGCGCTCCCCTGCCTTATGACTTCATCACAACGGCGAGGATTACGCAGAGAGAGAGAGAGAGAGAGAGAGAGAGAGAGAGAGAGAGAGAGAGAGAGAGAGAGAGAGAGAATGTCGTATATGCTCTCACTTTTATTGAGCTGAAGCAGAGAGGGACGGCGTGGGGAAGAGAGGGAGAGCAGGAGGGGAGGGGGGGAGGGGGGAGGTATCGATCGCGGTAGAGAGGTGTCCCGTTCGTTTTGTTTGAAATACAGTTGAGGTCCATCGACCCTCCCCCACCACGACATTAATAACGTGCCGGAGCTCACCCTGGCCTTCCAGACGACTTCATTCAAAGCCTCCACAGGTGCTGTTGCTCCCAAGCCTGCTGATGGCCTCTCAGAGCCTAGAGGAGGAGAGGACGGGGCTCGCACCCGGGTCCTAGGAACACGAACCGGGTAGAAATGCAAGGTTTACAAGAACAAAACAACAGCAGCCACGATCTCCCGCTTCTCCCTTCCTCTCAGCGGCCTTGCCCCGCCGCCCGCCAGCCGACGGCACTCATTAGCCACACCTCTGGATCGGGTCGATTCTGCCGTCTGAAGAACATTTCAGCCTCAGAATGGGGCCCCAGTCAAGTTGTGTTCCCTCCACAGCTTGCGTTGAGATCCACTTGAACTCATTGTGCTGGTGGGAGACGCATCTTGTTAGGACGGTGAGGGGTGTGACACACACCAGTTCGGTCTTCTGTCGGTCTGCACTGTGTCTGTGATGCAGAGAACGACCACTGCTGTCACTGAGGACAAAAACTAAGACCTTATCATTGTGGGAGTCTGGATGCTATTTATGTGAATTTGATTGGTACATGATGGTTTCATGATCTTCCTGATTACACGTTATGCAGATTAAATCAGTGGAATTCATCTGCATGGAACGATTCAATTCTTTTGAATAACTATCTAATAAATATATGGTTTACTGAGGCACTGATCCAATGAGGTCATTGAAGATGTGCGATAGCATTTTAAGTATTATAAAGGTGAGAATGGGCCAGCTTTTGCAGTTTCCCTTCACTTCCCTTTTGTGAGCATTACTGTTAAATTATGATCAAACAGATGTTTTGACTGATACAGGATGGGGAGGAAAATGCTTGACCTCACAGTTTTTGCTTTTGCAGACTTTCTCTCGAGAACCTGTTCCATCACTCAAGCAATACATCTGCGCAAAAAGACAATCCAATCTTCAGGCTGGCGCCGTAAATGTCACTGCAGAAAATAGCTGACGGAAAAGAGCTTCATCTTGTTTCACTCTTTTGCTTAGTTTTGTTGTCCTCGACTTTTGATTCACGGAGGGTATGTGGGATGTGATTGTGCTTTTCTTTCGGGGTGTGTGTGTGTGTGTGTGTGTGTGTGTGTGTGTGTGTGTGTGTGTGTGTGGTGTGTGAAGGGGACTGCTGAAGGTGTGGATGTGCTGGTTCCAAGGCTGTGTATTGGTTTTACTTACTCTGGTCAAAGGTGCTGTGGATCTCGCATGTCCACGTTATCTCTCGAAAATTGATTTTCATTGTCCCACAACAGACCTAATCAATCCTTGATCACATTTGTGTTTAGGACTTTAATATGACTTTGACTCTTAACATTTAACTAAATAAATGCTATATCCTAGTTTCACTTTTGCATAATAGTCGATTTTTCAGCACCTAAATATCTCAACCCAATATTATAAGAATACATAATTTTAGCGATAATAATTAATTATAATGTTATGGTCAATCCTAAATCAATGATACGATTATAAATAATCGGGGATAAGGGTTAACTCGGCATAAACCTTACGGCTATTGGCCTAAACATTTCAGCCTCTGCGGAAAATATCTTATCGCTTCTGTTTTTTAATTTTGTGTTGGCTCCCCTGTAGTAGCATATTGTGTTTATTTATACATATTGGGGCGCTCGTGACAAGGATACAAATGTTTACCTAAACCGCTTATCCCAAATAAGACTTTAACAAGGATCTTATCTGGGACAGCGTGTGAGATAAGCCAATATTGTGCACTTTTTAATTTAGATATTTTTATGGGGCAAACAAATTGTCGGTTATGAAATTCCTGGACATTACTGATATGGACGTCCTAATCGATTTATATAATAAAGTGTGAAAAGTCTTAACAATGGAACTAAATCATTTAATTTAGGTATTGTCATCAGGACAGTTATGAATGAAATTAATTAATATCAATTCTTAATTAGTAGTAAACTACATTATTATTGTGTGAATCTGGAAGCTATTTATGTGAATAAGATTGGTACATGATGGTTTCATGATTACACACGATAACTTTCATTTGAAATAGCTCCCACCATTTTTGCGTCACTCAAAAACCTATTAATCACTTCAAATTAAATACGCTCTTATTTTTACCTCAGCTTACTTCATAAACTCATCCTTTTTTTATTTTAAATTATCAAAATATAACTACATAAAATATTGAACACAATTTCTGAAAACCAGATTGTACACCATTTCAGAGAACCCAGTTCATCCTAGAACAGTCCCCACCTAAAGCCGGTTCCCCGTCTATCTCAACGCATGATATTAAACAGTGGTTCTGCACGGAAAACAAATAACAAGAAACTCTCAGAGGCAATGATTTAAAAAAAGGGCAGAATTCATTTAAAGCACTTACATAGAAAAATATGATTGATTTGAGTCCAACAATAATAAATAGAGTGCCCGGCCATCTCCAGGCTCTGTCAGTACAACAGTACAATCAATATCCAGTTTTCACAATACAGCAAAGGCACTAGCATTTACCGCAAATCAGCACAGTCAATGTTGGAGGCGTGTGGTGGTGGTAGGGGTGGTGGTGGGGACTCGACAGGACATGATAGCACCCCCGTCGCTACGACGATGCTGGGTACCGACCGTCAGGGGAGCCCGTCAGGGGCCCGTCAGGGGCCCGACACATAGCGCACTGAGCCCTGCGCGAGCTCGTTAGCCACTCCGGATCTCCGCCACAACGGGGATCTCTTGGGTGAATATCAGAGTGTGGCGTTAGTTTGGGACGGCCGCTTGACCGGGCTGACTTCAAAGCGTGGAGAAGGGATGGAGAAAGAGGAGGACGAGGGGGATGACAGGAGATTAAAGAGTTAAAGGAAATGAGAGAAGGTTGAAAGGGCTTGCAGTACAGTAGATGGCACATATATCCAGTGGATCAGACACGTTACTGAGGAATACCTTACTTTAGTCCTCGATCAAAAATCAGGAATTGATTTTTAGTATCACTAGCGATACCGTAACTCTAATTATAATAAAAAAACATGAATTAGCACCAATTGTAATTTAAATTGGTCATGCTAACTGGTCCCAATCAGTCATTATTTGTGCAGTGTAATTATTGATTAATTATAACATCTGTGGATTTATTTTGCTCCTTTCGGCGGGAGGAATAAAACAACAGTGAAGATGAACGCTTGTAATTAACTGTTAATTAATTACCATTTAGCTCTCAAATTAAAACATAGCAGGTAGTGCAATTGTTTCGAAGCAAGCAAATATACACGCCCTCGATGTGATCAAAGAAAATAATAACAGGACCACGGGGTCGAGCATGTTAGAGTCATGCCAGATCAGCAAACACATGCACACTTACACACACATACCCCCCAACACACACACTCACACACACACTGGCACACACGCAAACGCACATCGTGCTGAACTTTCAAACAGAAGATCTATATGCAATTCTGTTTTTTTATAAGGAACACAATATATTCTCTTCTCAAGGGGTCAGAAAAATATAAAGAGAAGCAAATTATGTCATTCTTAATCAACATTGTAATCAAAACATTGTCTATGCCAATGTTTATTATTCATTGGTTGTCATTTACACAGAGGATAAAATGAAAATATAATTAAATATCTTATTAAATATCATGGAAAATTGGTAAGGCTTTCAAACGATAGCCCCAGCTCCAACTCCAAGCCTCTGTCTCATCTTCTCATTTGGATATTTCAAATAATTTCTCTTTACCTAATGTTTTCTGTCCTCGCCGCTAAATGTCCGTCTATCTGTACGGACGGAGTAGCTCAAGTGTGTCTTCTGAAAACCCCCAAAATACTAAGCCTTGATTGTCTCAACGAATCGTAACAATATGGTTTTCCTGGCCTTAAAGCTCGTCTGGTCAGCGGTATCCTGACGCTCTTCCTCTGCGACATCACTTCCTGCTCCGCCAGTGATCCTCCAGCAACAGTCCCATGTGGCCTCCCTCCAGTTTGGCATCTCCAACCCCCGGTCGTTCACCCCCCCCCCCCCCCCCCATCCCCCCCCGCTCGAGAACCGAACGTACCGGATTGCGCAGACTCAAGAAAAACCCAAAACACCAAGACAACAAAAAACCAAGGGCGCCGTGGAGCTGCACCGGGCCGCTGTGTCGTGTCAGCCCTTTCATCTGCTCGAGTGTTCCCGCCCGCTTCACGTGTATGTGGCTGTAGAAGACGGGCCGTCCGACCCACGTTTTGAGATGAGTCTCTCTCTTTGTCTCTCTCTTTGTCTCTCTCTCTCTCTCCCACTCTGTGTGTGCCCGTGTCTCTGCCGTGTCTCTGGGACGCTAGATGTTCCTCTGGGCGGTCAGGTACTTGAGGGCGGCCGAGCCGTACTTCCTGGACAGGTCCTGGTGGAACTCGTCCTTCAGCGTGCCCAGGCAGTTGCGGTAGCTGGGGCTGGAGCGGAACTTGGAGATGTCGAAGCTGGGCGCGTGCGGCATGTGGATCATGAAGGCGTTGGGGAGGACCATCAGGTCGTACTCCTGCAGGGGTCGGAGGGAAAGCGAGAGTACGGATGTTAGCAGGGCTCACACGTGGATCGAAGCTGTGATGGGGGGTATTTGAGGGTTTGAGAGCGAGAGAAAGCAGAAAAAACACCCCCTTCCCCTCTCCGATCCCATCCTGCACCTTTTAAGTGATAAAAGTGTGTGTATCTATGTGATAGAGGTGATTTCAACCAGCTGATTGGTTGAAATTGAGCTGAGAGTGGTCTAAAATCGTCTCCATTGTAGAATGATATCCTCACAGCAATTTCCTCTCAATAACAGGTGACAGATGGCTGTGGCATTTCTTCTTATACCTACACCTTCAATTTATACAGAAGGGTTTTTAATCCAGGCATCTTTGTATACATCACGTATAAAATCCTCCAATCAGAACACACATCGAACCCTGTAATAACTGTCAAAAAAACGGCATGATATTGTTTGCCCTCGATTTTATCTCCTGCCGACAGGAAATTCAAAAGGATCCGTTTAGAATGATAATTCAGTGTGGTCCCGTCAACTGACTACAAAATATATCACTTTAGGGATTCTGCAATTTTATGCGCCTTTTAAAGAAAATACATTTGAACAACCGGTGCACCCCAAAGACATTACCTGTGCATCCAACTCCATGATGTGAGACACCTTGTTCCAGCCGAAGCCCACGAAGCGCTGGTCGTACTCGGGGCAGTCGCGCCTCACCACCACGTAGGGCTCGAAGTCCGACTCCCACTCCACCTTGTAGGGGGTGGTGGCCGTCCGCCATTTGGCATAGTTGGTTGGAGCATGTCCCTTGGTCCAGACATGATACCTGGAGGCCGGGCAGGGTGTCGGGCAGAAGACCAGAATGGAGAGGATGGGTTATGGTACAGGTTTAATGGAACCCTGGGAAATATCTATCAATGTTGGCCTCTCAACCTGAAAGGAATGATCGTCTGATTGATACCGAAAACATGGTTGTTAGGTTCTCAGTTTATCCTTAGCTGTTGGGTTAATTTGTGATGATCATAGTTAACTAATAGGTTCAAAAGGGTTCAAACGTTAGAATACATTAAATGGAGAAAGCGCTTGCTCACAGATTGTTTAAATGTCAACAGCTAAATACACAAAACTAATGAACCCTATATGAATGGATCTGTCTACAGTGTATATACAGTGTATATTTACCTGCGTATTTTGTACGGCCCCTCTCTGCGCGGTACCTGAAGGTGTATAACTGTGTATTGGTACGGTCCCTATCTGGTACCTGAAGGTGTACTGTGTATTGGTACGGTCCCTATCAGGTTCCTGAAGGTGTTCAACAGTGTATTGTGTACGGTCCCTATCTGGTACCTGAAGGTGTACAGTGTATTGTGTACGGTCCCTATCTGGTACCTGAAGGTGTACAGTGTATTGTGTACGGCCCCTAACTGGTACCTGAAGGTGTACAGTGTATTGTGTACGGCCCCTATCTGGTACCTGAAGGTGTACAGTGTATTGTGTATGGTCCCTATCTGGTACCTGAAGGTGTACAGTGTATTGTGTACGGTCCCTATCTGGTACCTGAAGGTGTACAGTGTATTGTGTACGGTCCCTATCTGGTACCTGAAGGTGTACAGTGTATTGTGTACGGTCCCTAACTGGTACCTGAAGGTGTACAGTGTATTGTGTACGGCCCCTATCTGGTACCTGAAGGTGTACAGTGTCCCCATGTCCAGCATGGAGAGCAGCTCTGCTTTGGATTTGGGGAAGGACAGGCGGGTAGCGGAGCGTCTCGAACGCCGGCACCACCAGAGCCTTCTTAGTGTGGGCCATGTCCAGCTGCACCACGGCCCTCCTGCCGAGAGGAACCACACACACGGTCAGTCACACGGATACAGAGATAGATGCCTTATTCATCCCTGGGGGAACCTCAGGTATCCAGCAGCGCACAAAGTCAGGTAACAGACGGTACAGTGGACAAACAAAATGGACGAACAGTAAACGTCAGACAAATCGGTCAATAACATTGCATATAATAAATGAGCCAGAAGTACCTATAAATACATTTATATTATGCAATTACATCAGGGTCCAGTGTGCGGGGTAGGTTTGGGGGGGAAGAGAGAGGGTTAGAGAGGGAGAGAGAAAGATAGAGTGACATTTGTCGCAACATTCTTCCATCACATTCCCCACGTTTGTCTCTAAGCCGGCTTAAATGTGCCTATATCTAATTGAGTTATCCTTCACAATTTCCTACGCCTTCAGTATTTATCAACGTGTCAATCAATCACGCAGCTCCCCCAGTATCCGCCACCAGTAGAAAAACATCCACCCGGACGCATCAAGGCTAATTATTCACCGAGACTCTCTCTCGCCACTGAGGGGGAGGATCTACCGATACGTCTCTTCCTCGATCTGTACTAAATATAAATACGACACGCTAATGGAGCCCTAACGCACCGCTGCCCCCGTCGTCCTCCTGAATGCACCGGGAGAGGCCCTCTGCGAGACGGAGGCCCTACCTGAGGTAATCGTAGAGGCCGTACATGGGCAGGAAGTCCACGTCGGCCAGGAACACGTAGGGCGTGTTGGCGTTCCTCAGGGCCACGTTCCGCACCAGGTTGACGGGGGTAGAACTGGCCCTCCTTGTACACCACGTGGTAGCCCACGTTCTTGCGGTTCTTGAGGACCTCGGAGGCCTGGGCGTAACGCAGGAACTGCTGCGCCTCGGCGTCGGACATGTAGAGCGCCAGGCTGACGGGGCCCTCCCAGTGCTTACAGATGGCCTCCAGCATCTGCAGCCTGGGGGGTCCGGGGGTGAGAGAGGGGGAGAGGGGGGGAGAGGGGGGGGGGAGAGAGGAGAGAGAGAGGGAGGGAGAGAGGGGGAGGGGAGAGAGGGGAGAGGGGGGAGAGGGAGGGAGAGGGGAGAGAGAGAGGGGGGGGGGGGAGAGAGGGGAGAGGGGAGGGAGAGAGAGGGGGGGAGAGGGGAGAGAGAGAGGGAGGGAGAGAGGGGGGAGGGAGAGAGGGGGAGGGAGAGGGGGGAGAGGGAGAGGGAGGGGGGAGAGGGAGGGGGGGGAGAGGGAGAGAGAGGGAGGAGGGGGAAGGAGAGAGAGAGGGAGGAGGGGGAAGAGAGAGAGAGAGGGAGAGGGGGGGTGGGGAGAGAGAGAGGGACGAGAGAGAGAGAGGGGGGAGAGAGAGGGAGGAGAGAGAGAGAGAGAGAGAGAGGGGGAGAGAAGGGGAGAGAGAGGGAGGAGAGAGAGAGAGAGAGAGAGAGGGGGGGAGAGGGAGAGAGGGAGGGAGAGAGAGGGGGGGAGAGGGGATAGAGAGAGAGGGGCAGAGAGAGAGGAGAGGAGAGGGAGAGAGAGAGGGGGAGGGAGAGGGAGAGGGAGGGAGAGAAAGAGAGGGGGGGGGTGGGGAGAGAAAAAGGGAGGGAGGTAAAGAGAGGGGGGGTGGGGGAGAGAGAGAGGGAGAAAGGGAGAGGGGGAAAGAAAAGGAGAGGGAGGGAAAGAGAGAGAGAGAGAGGGGGTTTGGGGAGAGAGAGAGGGGGAGAAAGAGAGAAAGAAAGGCAGAGAGAGAGAGGGGGGGTAGTGAGAAGGAGAACGAGGGGTGAGAGGGAGAAAGAGAGTGGGAGGGAGAGAGAGGAGATCTACGTTACTGCATTATTGATGGAAGACATTAAGGTAGGAGTTGAGGAAGAGGACGATGATGAGGAGGGTGGTGATGATGTCTCACTGATGCTGATGGAATTGAGTTCCTAGTCTCGAAAATCTCAAATCCTGTCATATTATATTATATGAAAAGGTCTGTGTGTGTGTGTGTGTGTGTGTGTGTGTGTGTGTGTGTGTGTGTGCATATGGTTGTAATGGAAATTTCCATAATACAAGATTTTATCAAGACACTAAGACACTGTAAGCTCTCAGTTATTATCTATGGAGGCCATTTCGCAGTTTGTGCTGTGCTTATCGCCCTGGGGGAGGGGACTTTATCGCAGCTATACCACGAACTACACCCTGAGATGGCCGGAGGGAGTAGTGGCATCCCAATCTGCGGCTGAGCCCTCAAGGACATACCCCACGCTTTAACAGCGACTGTGCGTGTGTGTGCGTGACTCACCGGTCCATGGAGAGCTGGGCCACCAGCGTGACGTCGTCCTCCGTGGGCGTGTACTCGTACTGCAGGAAGTAGAGGTGCACTCGGTGCACGGTGATCCGCTCCCGCCGGAAGTCGTAGCACTGGTCGTCTTCGTCGAGGTCCTCCAGCGACGTCTGCAGCTGGAGGAGCAGAAGCCCAGGACAGAGTGAGACGTTAAGCGGAGTCAGACCTTTAACGGTGGAACGAGTCGTCCACCTATGGGTTGTCATCGGTTTGACAAGTTGTCAAAAAGGCGATCTCAGGATTGTGAATGTTTTAGAAACAACCCGACAGTTGGGTTTCATAGGAGTGGGTGTTAGAGTTTGTGCCAAATGTTGTCCAAAGTCACGTCTCGCTAGAGCGAGAGTGCGCAGCCAATAGAAAACTAGCGATGTGGAAAAGGGGTTCTAACCAGAAGTATCCGACTTTTTGTAATTTACAGAGAATTTCGCCGGTTTAGCAACTCTATGCATTTTATTCAAAAATAACACATAAAGGTCAACGGTTCCCTCCGAAAAAGTGAATTTGTGTGCACACTTAACCTTTAATAATATTGAATAAAACATGACCCATTTGTAACCTCGGACATGTCTACCAGGACTAAACGGAGGCGAGGATCGAGGATAGAGATGTGAGCGTGTGAGAGGCGGGTCTCTTACCCGGATGCTCTCCGGAGTGGCCTGGCTGGGACAGCCAAACAGCTCTCGCCTCAGCAGGTTGCCGTCGTACTCCAGGAAGGTCAGGTAGAGGTTCCTGAAGAACTCCACGTGCTTGTTCTTCACGCGCAGCTTCTTCGGCGAGTTCCAGTGGATCACCTTCAGCCAGGGACAGAAGCGGATCGGTGAGTGTGTGAACAAGACAATGGACTCTCCCTTTTTTTTTATTCGTTTCCCCAGAGAAAGGACCTTGGTTGGCGTCCACAAGCGACGTACAAGTCCTACCTTGAGGTCAGACACCTCCGTGTAGCACTGCTCGGAGCGCGTGTGGTCCGACAGCTGGACGTTCCAGAAGCAGGGGAGCTGGTGGACCAGGACGGGGTTCTGCTTGATGAAGGCGTTGAAGATGTCCTGTGAACACGGGGAAACGCCCAGGGGTTACACACCGTCTTCAACGCAGACTGCTCTGTATCAGCAGGCTTGTGGACGAGGTGGTTAAGCCGAGCGAGGTGCTTCCAGACCTGGTCGGCCAGAGATGTACTGAGCATGCTCATGAGCTCTCGCTCCGCCGTCAGCCTCCACATCTGCTCCCAGCGAAGTCTCCGCAAGCGCTCGAGGTAGAGCAGGATCACCCCTGCGAGCAGAAACACAAGGCCGTGTCCGTCAGCTCTACGTCCTGGTAAAACACTGGCTCATTCTCCGGACCGAGATGTTGTTTCTCGACACAGATTTTTATTCTGAAGCCTTTTTTTAACAGGTAAAGTCTCATTCAGATTTAGAATCTCTTTTCCAAGGGAGACCTGGCCAAGAGGCCAGCATAAAACAAACAAATACATTTAGGGTTCGTACAATTAAACACACAATTATCACATAATTGAAAGACTGTTTTGGGATTTCATTGTTAAGAAATTTCTAATAATTCCACATTTTAGGTTCTTTAGTAATGAGCCAATGAGCAATCAATTCAATTCTGAAAACTGTAAGATTTTGATGGTGATGAACTGAACGCTGATGGAATCTGACGGTGTTCCTCACCGGTGTTGAAGCCTCGCCCAAGGGCAGGCCAGGGTTTGTGGTTTTTCCAAAGGTTTCCCAGGTACCAGTCGCTCTGATTCTCCACCAGACCGATCACCTGTTTGTCTTCACAGACAAAGAACCAAAAGGCCTTCAGTTATTCAATCAGGGGCTCAGAATATCGATGTACTCGAGAATCGAGACTCAGAAATTACCAAGACAGGATCAGTTCTCGAAAAAAAATCACTTCTACTTTGTTTTAATTTTATGAGTAGCAACCAAAATAATGGCACAGTTTGTTTTTCAACCACTGTTTCTGATGTTTCATTACACTCTCATGACACTACAATACACAATGTAGGGATTACACCCCCTTATACCAGTTTATAACTGTGGTAAAGTGAAAGCGCGGGGTTCATACCGGTGAACTTCTGGAAGATTCCCCAGAGCTCGGCGATGTCCGTGGCGAAGGTGATGTCTGTGTCCAGGACGATGACCTTGGACAGGTTGGAGGGCAGGGCTTTGGTGAGGGTCAGCTTCATCAGGCCGTAGATGCCCGAGTAGTGCTTGTTAGGGATCCACGACACCTCCGACTGCAGGGGGAGGAAGACGGAGGAGATCAATCAGGTAAGACCTGCATCATGGCTGTGTGTTTGTGTGGACGGTTCACGTGAGTTAAACTGTTGGTGCCGGGAGTAGGAAAGCCTCTTCATAACAAAGACAGAGGGGAGTCAAGATCATCAAAGATGGCTGCTATGAAGACGTCAGGATCGTTGTTCAGGCTTTGTGCATTACTTACTGCACGGGGGGGTGGGGAGGGGGTAATCATAATGGCATCAACTTTTGGCACGCATGTGAATCTCTTTTTCCTTTCATAAAATGGACAAATAGCAGCAGTTAATTAATTTGGTTGATTCAGTGTAACCGGATCTGCATAAATGTGTATTCTGCAAACATAATCGGCTTAGACGCTGGGATTTATTTATATTTTTTTCTCAGTTTTCTTGTATTCAAACTGAGTTAATGGAATATGCGGCCCTTTCTTTTTCTTCCTCCCTTCCAGCGAGTGTAGGCCCAGACGAGCAGTATAATAGGAGGCTTTTGTTCACGTTGAGAACATGAGGGATGGGAATGTGATGATGTGACACAGCCTGAGCCAGACATGTTGATAGCAGAGAGGGGGAGGACGGAGAGGAAGAGGAGAAAGGAGGCACAGGTCGATCAGTGGGGGGAAGAGAGCTCTTGAAACAATGCCAGAGGCTGTGCCTGGCTTTTGCTATGAAATCTGGCACTGACAGGAACACACACATACGCACACACTCACAATCCCACACACACACACACACACCAACAAACACAATCACACACGTAATCAGACACATACAACACAAACACATTCACACAACGGCACACAAACACAAAATCACACACACTCATCCACCCACACACACACACAAGGGAGCACACACAATCACACGCACACAACGGCGCACACACAATCACTCACACACAACGGCGCACACACACAATCTCACACACACACACACACACACACACACACACACACACACACACACACACACACACACACAAGCACATCCAAGCTCTTGACACTCTTGCTCTAAGAGTGGAAACATTGCATTGGTGAGGATTGATTCCTTTCAGATAGCGTGTCTTGTTTCTGTTACCTCAGAACTCAAAGGCCTCATTCACCTAAGATATCTTACTTTGATACTGAGAACGCAGTGCTTGACTTTGGCTCACTTTGACGTTGTATGCCTGCCATTGTTTCCACTGAGGACACTCATTATACCGAGTTGAAAAAGAAAGTGTGTGCAACAATAAGGTCTGACTGAACACAGAAGCATTACCTGAGTTAGCATTCGCGTGAATAAGTCCCTCACCTTGAGTTCATCTGCGTCATAGAAGCTAACTTGGACCGAAGGAACCATCCAGGACTGAAACAGGGTGCTGAGGATCTGATGGGCGACCGTGTCTGTGATGAAGTGGAAGTGAAGCGGGTTCCTCCTGGAGAGAGAGAGAGAGGGAGAGGGAGAGGGAGAGAGAGATTAGGAAGATGGACATTCACAGAAATGCAGACACATACTGTATATAATCATCATTTTCTAAGAAAATCGAGCTGAATCATCTACCAGATTAGTTTCATACAAAACAAATTCCCAAAACATGTTCAAATGTTAGGATTTCTCTCTACTCACCTATGGAAGAGAATAGACTTGACCAGAGTTACAACATCTCTGCTGGCGTTGTGACCGGCACACACACACGCTACATGGATCAGCTAGAGAGAGAGAGAGAGAGAGAGAGAGAGAGAGAGAGAGAGAGAGAGAGAGAGAGAGAGAGAGAGAGAGAGAGAGAGAGAGAGAGACGGTGAATGCATGCATATCAGATATCTGACATCAATGCTGTATTCAGATCAGTTGGATAACAGCTGATCTCGTCCGGCTTTAATAGAGTATCTGTGAAAATAGTGTCCATATAAATATGTTTTTTACATATATATATGTATAAGCCGTTTGAAAATCGACCTTAATGACATCACAAGTGGGTGTGCCCGGTATACATACATCTACGGGGACACACCCATTTGTGATGTCACTAAATCACAGGAAAAGGCAGATTTTCAAATGGCTTGTTATGGCTAATCACACCCACACCTGGTGGCCTAATATAGCCCCTTTAACAAAAGAAAAGCCACATTGATGCATCTCTCTTGGGAGAGATGCATATTCAGAGGTTCATTTTAAAAAGTGGAAAATTAAAGTTCCTATCAGCGATTTTGGGTGACATCTCTTCCGTTGGTATTTGAAGCGAGATCCTAGACAAACAGAGCCAGCCCGCCCCTCCCTTCCGTGTTTCGTGCATCCAGTAAAAACCATCATAAACATAGCGCAAAACCCCACAACACCCGCCCCTTGTCGGTGATTGGTTGAAATACTATTTATTTTGGTTTTGAGTGGTTGGTAGTACCATTTGTTTTTGTGCGCGATCTCGGAGCACAGGCTGCCTACAGAGATGTGTTTTTTTGACGGGCTGCTCATGGGGCGGGCAGCTAGCGGATCGTGAGGAAGGGTCAGATGAATGTGATCATTTATGTTTCGGCCTAGCATCGCTGATCCGACCTGTGAGTCATCATTTTGAACCAGTTGAGCGAGGGTCCAGCGAGCTCTGGTGCCCGTGCGCCGCCTACCTCACACTTCTGCACGCTGGGCGCGCGCGGGCACTCCGTGTGGTTGTTCTTCTCCTCCGCCGTGTTCTCCACGTCCTCCGGCCCCGTGTCCGCCGACGCCCCCCACTGCTGGTTGCCGTAGTTACCCTCCTGGGGCTGGGCGGCCGTGCCCAGCGATTGGCTGAGCCGCAGCCGGATCTGGCGGTTCTCGGCCTCCACCTCTCGCACCCGCGACTCCAACACGGCGCGCTGCAGGACCTCCGCCGCCGGCGTGTCCGCTAGGCACGGCGCCAGCAGCAGCGTGCGGCCATCTTGGGGAGGGACAAAGGTCAAAAGGTTGAACGATGAGATGAGATAGACTTCATGGTAAATAGTAAATGGATTATATTTCTATAACGCGTTTCTAACCAGTGGCCACTCGGAGCAAAAAAAAAAGAAGCTATATATTGCCTAACATTCACCCATTCATGCCCACATCCACGTGTCTACGGCGGTGTCAGCCACGCAAGGCGACAGCCAGCTCGTCGGGAGCAGGCAGGGGGAGGTGTCTCGCTCAGGGACGCCTCGGCACTCAGCCAGGAGGAGCCGGGGATCGAACTAGCAACCTTCCGGTTACCAGTCAACCGTTGTACCTCCTGAGCCACATGCCCCCCACTGTATCAATCCCAGACGGGAAAATCGGGGCGCCATGGCACCCAAAACTCCATAAACCAAACCCAAAACACCTTACATACATCCAACCTTCCAGGTTTCCCCCATCCTTTGACTTTCTCCACCTCAGTGTAAACAGACTCTATTACTTTTAAGCCCAACCTAACAAAGACCAACTTGTGGATTTCATTCTTCCTGGTCTTACCAATAACCAGACAGAGAGACAATGAGACAGTGGAGAGAGATAGAGAAACAAAGAGAGGGAGAGACAGAAGGAGAAGGGGGGGGGGGGACGACACAGTGGCATCACAGTGTCAAGTGATCTTGTCAGTGTGATGTTTCACGAGGCTTCAGTCCCCCGCGTCTCCCAGCATCCTCGCAGAATGTTGGTTCATCCCAGATCTCCACGTCCTACTGTCTGCCGCCCTCCTTCAGCGGAGGAGGAGAGTGTGAACATTCCCAGAGTGCCACACTTCAGCTGGGAGCCAGCTGCTACACACTCTCAGACGGGTTTGGGTTGTGTGTGTGTGTGTCCGTGTGTGTCTATCTGTGGTGTGTGTAATAGGTGTGCTTGTATGCGTCGGGAGGGAGGGAGGGAGAGAGGGAGGGGGGGGAGGGAGAGAGAGAGACAGAGAGAGAGAGAGAGAGAGAGAGAGAGAGAGAGAGAGGGGGAGAGAGAGAGAGAGGAGGAGAGAGAGAGAGAGAGAGAGAGAGAGAGAGAGAGAGAGAGAGAGAGATATTTCTAGGGACAGGGAGAGAGATGATGAAATGGAGGGGAATATAAAACATTCATAAATAATCTTTGCAAGAAGTTATAGTATACAGAGTGATGCAGAGCACTCATCCACAGAGGTAGTTTTATATACTGGGGCCTGGCTATTACAGAGATGAAGACAGGTGTTTCTCGAGACCTAAGCACAGTGGAGACATCCA
>NC_082395.1:2232875-2257331 GCF_031168955.1 Gadus macrocephalus | reverse complement strand
AAGGAGAGGCTTTTACGACCGGGCAATAACAACAAACTACTTTTAGGAGAGAGAATGGAAGCCTTTCCTTGACGAACAAAGAGAAACAACTCAAACAAAAATACCCAAATCTCAGCGGAAGACGTAGACAAAGCTCAATTTATTGAGCCAATGAAGCCATTATTAAGTCAGTTTCAACAAAATGGTGTCACTTATCTCTTCCTCCCTTCCTCCAAGTGCGGCATATTCAAATCTTGTCTGAATCAAATGATTATTTAGCATTTTCTTGACTTTTAATTATGTGCCTACTAGTGTAAAAGGGCCTTTACTTTACACAATCATACGTTTTACTAACGTCTGTCTTCAGGAAACCCCTGACATCCTCTGTGATGGGATTCAGCTCTTCTGACTCCATGTTACCATGTATCCCTACACCGCAATGATTGGACGGACAAGGGACACCAGGGCATAGCTTTAAATAACCCCCTCTTCGACCCTAACACAAATTCCAGTTTCAACCAAAATTGTGTCACTTATCTCTTCCTCCTCACCTTTCCTTCAGCTTTTCCCCAGAGTGATATGTTTGCGCTGATGTGCTCAGGTGTGCACGTGTTGATGAATGCGGTCTGCAAGGCACGCCTGTAGCGGCGGGCTGCTCCTCTCAGAGCAGCGGCCAATGAAAAGCAGCTGTCGTGACGGAGGCGTCGGCAGGCAGTCAACGCCGTGACCTGCAGCGCCGCTTAAGCTCCGCCTAATGGGTCATTAGCACTGACGGCCGTGGTGGGCGTGTCACCAGCGCACGGCAGTGATTGGCTGTCGAGATGCCTGCCGCCCACCTGGATGTGGTCACAGATGGGGATAGCTGTGGTGGATGCGTGTGTCTGTCTGTCTGGGGACCTTTGTGTTTGTAGATGGAGGGATCCTCGTGTGTGTGTGTGTGTGTGTGTGTGTGAGTGCGTGTGCGTTGTGCGTGCGCGTGTGTGTTGGGAGAAGGGGGGTTTCCCCCAGCCGGCTCCTTTAATCTTCCCAGCTTCTTGTCTTATTTTACAAGATGCCGGGGCCCTTGGTTGTCATAGCAACAGGGAATGATTGGCTTTTGGTGGAGGGGGTTGTGGGGGCAGGGGGGGGGGGGGGGCAAAGGAACATGGATTGCTTCTTTTTTTTTCCTCTCTCAATGCAAATCCATCAAGTCTGCAAAATAAAGCAGATGTTGGTGTATTGTATCTATAAAATTGATATTGCCTTTCTTCCAGCCCTGGTCGCCCCTTGCATTCATTCTAGCTGCTCCCTCCCCCTCTCGTGGTTTGACATTTGGGAAAGGTCCAGCTTTGTTTAAGGTAGCCTTTCCACCCCTTTCATGGTGGCATTCCGGGCCTATGTTTACAAGATTTGCATGCAAATAATCTCCTTCCACGGCGTTCTTCACACACACACACACACACACACACACACACACACACACACACACACACGGACACACACTTCACACCTGCCCCAGGAACATCTAGAGGTGGATGTGGGTCAGCCCCCAAAAGGAATACAGCCACTCGGATATGGCCTCTACTGTACACATGATTATACAGATGGAGCCACGTGGGTGTGTGTGTGTGTGTGAGTGTGAGTGTGAGTGTGAGTGTGAGTGTGTGTGTGTGTGTGTGTGTGTGTGTGTGTGTGTGGGGGGGGGGGGGGGGGGGGGGGGGGTGGGGGGGGGGGGGGGGTTTGGATGTGGGTGGGTGGGTGGGTGTTGTGGTAGAAAAAGTGAGACCGTTTCCAGCGAGTGTGTGTGTGTGTTGTGGTAGAGTGAGACAGTTTACAGTTAGGGTATTCCTGTCTGTCTGTCTGTCTGTCTGTGCGGTGCCTTGCCTTGCCTTGCCTTGCCTTGCCTTGCCTTGCCTTGCCTGGCCTTGTGTGGTGACACGCTGTGAAGCGGGCGCATGGCACCCGTTTCACAGCGTGTCACCCCGTGGTCGCACATATGTCCGGTGACATTTCCCCCGGCGACAGCGGGGATCAGCACCTTATATGGGCACGCCCTCCTGCCCCCCCCCCATCAGGTGCGGGCGCCTGGGCTGACATTTGCCGCCCGCCAGACAGTACCTGCCCGGGCTAATGGGAACGCTCGTTAGAGAGGAACGCCGGGAGGAGCGGTCAGACAGGAGCCGCCACCGCGCTGACATGGCTAGCTGGATGCTAGCTAGCGAGCGTAGCAGACCCCCATTAGGATGCGTATTTACGAATCCTACTATGGCCACGCCAAGACCCGCCCTACTCTGTCTGTGATTGGCCGGGTTGCATGCAACTCAACTGGACGCGTAACTAGAACTCTACGGTACCCTCGCTGTGAGCATTCGAGAGCGTCACAAAATAACGAACCCCTAACCCTAACCCTTACCCTAGCAGCTAATATCAAGCCAGTAAAAGCGCGTTCGTCGGCTGGTAGGATGGGTTTCTTAAGGGTTCCTGGGTGTAGTGGTTGATAAAGGAAACCTGAAATAATGGGAGTAGGACACGGTGATGGTGTGTGTGTGTCTGTGTCTGTATCATTAGATTTTTTGTGTGCGCTTGATGTGATTTTGTGTGTGTGCGTGTCATGTGATTTTGTGTGTGTGCGTGTCACGTGAATTTATGTGTGCGCGTGTGAGGTGATTTTGTGTGTGTGCGTGTCATGCCATTTTTCTGTTTGGTTGTGCCATGTGATTTTTTGTGTGCACGTTCCGTGTGCACCATATTGAATCTCCTTGTTTCCAGCTGAAGTGCGTTAGCTTGGTGAGGGCCGCTCTGCAGAGCTTCTTGCCGGTTGCCCTCTCAGGCCTGAGCAGTCACTTCATCTGGCCGACGACCGGCTGCCTCAGTTAATGGTGTCAACACACACTTAATTCCGCCGACTCTGTGGAGCGACTCCGTGTCTCTGATCTGCCTGTGTGTGTGTGTGTGTGTGTGTGTGTGTGTGTGTGTGTGTGTGTGTGGGTGTGTGTGTGTGTGTGTGTGGGTGTCGGGTTGTTGCCTTGTATCACCAGCGTGTGTATACATGTAAATCCATGGGGTGTCTGCAGCGTGTCTGATTGCTGTCGGTGTCTCTCGTGGTCGATGGCCTAAGAGCCGCTGAGAGAGAGGCGGAGGAGTGGAGGGTGGAGAGGACAGGGTGGGGGCGCACATGAAGGAATCGATTGGCGTCCACCACAGAGGAAGAGAGCATTTGATTGTTCTGAGGCTTCATGACCTTAATCTGCTTCTTCTGACATAGTCTCGCTCTCTCTCTTGCTCGCTTCTCTCTTTCTTTCTCTCTCTTTCTCTTTATCTCTCACTCTCTCTCCCTCTCCCTTTTGCATTCTCTCTCTCACTCTTGTATTCTCTCTAGCTCTCACTCTTTCTCTTTTTCTCTCTCTAGCTCGCTACCTCTTTCTCTTTTTCTCTCTCTAGCTCGCTACCTCTTTCTCTTTTTCTCTCTCTAGCTCGCTACCTCTTTCTCTTTTTCTCTCTCTAGCTCGCTACCTCTTTCTTTATTTACCTCTATCTCTCTCCCACCAAGATGGTTGAGAACACAGCCTCTGAGATCCTCTCTCTCTCTCTCTCTCTCTCTCTCTCTCTCTCTCTCTCTCTCTCTCTCTCTCTCTCATATATTCTGGTAGCCGTGTCTGACTCACCTTCTCTGTCTTGCTAGAAGAACACACAAGCTAACGTGCAGCTGACCTCCTGTCAGCCCACCACATTCCCACTCCCAGGTTCCCCGTTCACTCCATTCCTCTCCTTGTATTATCATTATTCCTATTCCCTCTCCTAAGGTGCCTGTACAGTGGACAACCCATCATTTTTTGCCGTTATTAGAAACACTCTGGTGTTCGGCTCTATAAATAAATGCAGGGTTCGGCGGTGACCCCGAGGCTGGCAGCCACCGGCCGCCCCTGATTGCAGCTCTGTGCGCCCCGTGATTGGATTCCCCCGACGTGGAAGCCTCCTCCTCGCTCTCCAGCCTCTCTCCGGTCGCGGGGCTCGCCCCGGCCGTCCTAGCCACAGATGGGGGTTTGATTACTGGGCGGATGTTCCAATTTCCCGCCCTTCGTGCCCCACAGCGCCGTATCGTGTTTCAATTAAATGGGGATTTGGAGAGCCACTCACCGCACCCTCGTGGATCCTCATAATTCATTAAGAGCGGCGATCGCGAACGGAACTGTTAACTCATTCGTGGAGGCAGGGGAAGAGGAAGGGTTGATGAAGCCACAGGAAACCAATATCGGCCATTTTGGATAAAATCTGCTGTGTGTGTGTGCGTGTGTGCGCATGTGTAATCGAATGTACATGCAGCGTGTGCGTTGACGGGGAGCGGGGGGTTTAATAGAGTGGAGCGCTCTGCCCTGGATCGATACGAGGGGTGAATCAAATCCGTCGATACCTGAGTCAGTTATTCAACACACATACTTCGGCCGCAGCACTCTGTGTGATGTAACCGTGACGACCCCTCGTGACACACACACACACCCCTCCTCCAGTCATCGCCGCCCATCTGCCCGACTGCTGTTACGCACACACACACTTTAAATAGAAGGACGGGGAAGGGATGGTGAAAAAAAAAAGAAGAAAAGCCCAACACTGCTTGCATTGCTCAGAGGACAACGTAGGCGGAACTAAAAACAGCAAGCAGAAAAATCCCTGCAGCCATTTTTCTCTTCTGTTCATGTAGTCAACTATGTGCAGGGACTTACCCGCCATGGCAGATCCCTCGTCATCATCATCATCCTCTCTCGCTCCTCTCACTCTCTAGCTCTCCTTGGCACACTCTCCCTGTCTCACTCTTGCTCTTTCTTTCTTTCTCTCAATTTCTTTCTTTCTCTCAATTTCTTTCTTTCTCTCTTTTTCTTTCTTTCTCTCTTTTTCTTTCTTTCTCTCTTTTTCTTTCTCTCTCTCTCTCTCTCTCTCTCTCTCTCTCTCTCTCTCTCTCTCTCTCTCTCTCTCTCTCTCTCTCTCTCTCTCTCTCTCTCTCTCTCTCTCTGAATGGATGTAGGGGAGAGGGAGGGAGGGAGGGTGGTGTTAACTCCGCCAGACTTGTAGCGAGGGGAGGGGATCACAGGGAGACCTCAGCTTCCCCGGGACAAAGGACAGGTGGAGGGTCCTTGTACTGAGCTGTGACGCTAGTGTAGACGATGAAGTGACAAGCGTCTTGTTGGTTGAGTGATGTTATCGAGGTCCCCCCCCCCCCGCCCCCTCATGCTGAGAGTGCTCATGTCCCCCCCCCCCCCCTCACCCCCAGTACTTTATTACTTCCCATTAACGCTCAATATGGGTCATAATCGCACATAATAAATGCCGTTGTTGCGTCTGACGGAGAAGGTTGGAGGTGCAGGGGGTAGTTAATGGCTGTTTATCTTGTACTCGTCTTAATTACCTGTGTGTGTGTGTGTGTGTGTGTGTGTGTGTGTGTGTGTGTGTGTGTGTGTGTGTGTGTGTGTGTGTGTGCGTGTGTGTGTGCGTGTGCGTGTGCGTGTGCGAATAGAATTAGACCTAGCCGAGGGTTAGGCTAGTGTGTTTCATAGGGTAGAGCGAAAGATTGGTGAACATGAGGTCATGTCTCTCATGCTCAGTTCTAACGACTGTGAGATGGATAGCTAGGGGTGGCAGGCTTCAAGACACGTTGTGGACGTTCCCTGAGACATGCAAACAGTATTCCACTGAAGCTTAGCCTGAATCAGGCCAGGTACAAGAGGACGTGATGCCTGATATACAGGGGGAAAAACAGTCATCTTCATACTGTAAACTGCACAAGATTCAAATCCAGTTTTGATTATTTTTATTTTTACTTGATTATTTTTACATCTCTCGTCACTTATCGCGGGCTGATTCTGCAGCTCCATCGCCTGAAGGACAATGCAGGAAACGCCTCCGGACGTTGCCTTCCTGCGGAAATAACTTTTATTTCCGTGTCATTCTGAAGCCCACGAGGCGCTCGCTGTAACACTACCCGGCAAACATCTGAGGTAGAGCCAACAGGAGGACCTGAGAGAGATCCCGCAGCCAGCCAGGAGAGGAAGGGCATCAAGATGAAAGTCTTGAGAACAAAGTTTATTTTTGTAATTCATTTTAACTCCTACCGGAGCCCACTTTCTCTGCTCGCAGTCTGCCTCTGCAACACCCCCTCCACCCCCTCCACTCATCCCCACCACCTTGCTCTGGGAGGGGGGCTGTCGGAGCAGAGAGATGGGGGGGAAAGTAAGTGTGACAGAGGCTGGTTTTGGTGAAACTGCCGGGCCAAAGATTAAAGTGTGTGGGAGAAGAGTGGGGGCATTTTATTATTTATTTCCTGCCAGCTTCTGGCTCGCTGTGACAGACCTTTTGAAGACCAGTGGCTTTGTTGGGAATCCATTTCTATTATTTATTTTTATTCCGGTTTCTTCCATTCCGAGTCTGGCTCCTGAGACGTGTCGTTGTGCACCTGCTCGTGGCCGCGTCAGCGTGACCCCGACGTGGGCACGGCACTTAGCAAAGTAGGGAGACGATGTCCTGGGGGAACAATCAACTGTCCCTCCCAGAGGAGGCCTGGGCGGCCCGCAGCCGCACGCGCGTGTGCGTGTGTGTGTGCGCTTTCCATCCCGAACCGGCGCTTGTCATTGGAACCACACACACGCACACGCACACGCACACGCGTGCGTTTTCCATCCCGAACTGGCGCTTGTCATTGGAGCCTTCATCGTTTATTTTTTACATTGTTTTGTTCTAAAATCGTTTAGCATATGATGTAACGTTAACTCTATATATATACAATAAAAAAAAAAGCGGAATTACATTTTATGGAACGATGAATGTGCCAACGATGAATTCATGTGCAGGCTTTAAAATATAATGTCATGAAATGTGTTGATGGTGCTGATACTGTGCACAGCTGTACCGCGTTGCAACAGTATAAAACAGTTGAAATAGTCCAAGTTTTCCCTATCTCCTTCCACCATCACTTCGGAAGGTTATTTGGCGTCTGTTAAAACTCCACGCATTAAAGTTTTCCGTAGAGTCACACAGGGACAGGATTAAGCTCGCCGTTTATCAGCGACAGGACGTTGCGACGTCCCACCGACCCAGTATCGGCCGATCAGGAATGGGAAATTCCCAATGATAAGCACTTCCTTCGGGACGTGTTTGAACGCGGAGTACAAGGTCGCTGCGTGGTCTCTGATTGACAATCTGATCTGTTGTTTAACGGCGCCGATGTCTCCTGAGTCAACAGCCCAATCCAAGTCATTTTAGATCGGCTATCTTAAGTCCAAGGTGTTCAAATATGTTAGCGCACCCCGTGATTACGCACACACGCGCGCTCAGACTCGCACACACACACACACACACACACACACACACACACACACACACACACACACACACACACACACACACACACACACACACACACACACACACACACACACACACACATGAATAAACACAAAAGCACATGCACACGAATACATACGTTTTGATAGTTGGTTTCTGTAGCTGAAAGTATGCAGGAGCAGGTAACTGCACAAAAAACAGAACAGGCAATCGGAATAAAGAAAACTTAAGAAGAATAGTAGGTGCCGAGTTTCCCCCAGAAAATGTCATAGTCAAGGTGGTCAAGGAACGACCATTGTTGTGATCGGTAGGCCTATTACTGATGCATTATTTAACTTTATTTTTTATACCTGATGGAAGTATGTTTTCTTTCCCTACGAGACCTTTATACTTATTTCTTGCATAATTATTAAAAAATATTTAGATAAAATATATATTTTTTCTAACATATATATATATTTTATACATTTATAGTCAAGGCGGGGCCCTGTTGTTGTCAAGGCGGCTGCCTTAACCATACAGCGCTGGGGGAAACACTGAGTAGTGCTTGCAGTAGCAACCACACTAATAACACTGAAAGCCAAGCAGAAATACATTTCATCGCCAGACTGCTGTCAGTAGTCCGGACAGTGACTCATTGCTGCAACCCATTGACCAATCAGAGTGCACCCTCTCAGAATGACTCATTGAGAAATCCTTGGACAAAATAAGGATGGACTGAGTGTAGTTGTATCAGAGGGCTCAGGCCTTTAGTCAAATGAATGAGAAGTAGGACGTAGGAAACATAGATGCAGCAGCATTGACAGGTCACTTGGCAACCATCAACCCTATAGAAATCCGATATAACAACTCAAAGAACTGTCATTGCCGAGTGTCACACATAGAGTCACAAAACAGGTGCCAGTAGCTACTGCTTCTTTCCAGCAGTGCAGAGATTGCTATGACTATATTATTGGCAGGTGATCAGATGGGCACTCTAATTATAACTCTTAACGTTAATGGAGTTCACTGCCAAAGTAAGATAATGTATGCGCATAATTGGATGCATGTTTTGTAATGAGTATTTTTAGAACATGTGTGGCTGATATGAATTGTTGAGTTGAGGCTGAATGTCAGCTTTGTCTTTTAGTCTGGAAATGCTGTGATTGTTACACAATCTGCTTACTTGTTTTACTCATTTGAGTACAATTTATTATGGACTACAGATTTACAAAAACTTAATTATAATAAATAAATAGAAAACCCAAATGGAAATTAAGTCAATTGATGTGAAAACACTGTAATACAATTAAATTGAGGGAAAATGTTGAGAATTGGCTTGGATTCACACAAATAAGAAAATATAAATTGTGTGTGTGAACGTTTGCATTAGCATACCCATACAAGATATTGATTCTGTAGTTTTCAGATCATGTTTCATAATTATATTTCCCCTCTGCCTGCGGTTGTTTGTCACTCTCTATCACTCTCTGTAACTTGATCAGTTTGAGTGGTTTGTGTTTATCGGTTAATACATTGACATTGACTTATTAATCATGTATTCTGAAATGTCATGCTTGCTTAATTGTTGTATTCGCTCTCTCTCTCTCTCTCTCTCTCTCTCTCTCTCTCTCTCTCTCTCTCTCTCTCTCTCTCTCTCTCTCTCTCTCTCTCTCACTAGGTGGAGCGGGAGATAGCCATTCTAAAACTGATAGAGCATCCCCACGTTTTAAAACTCCATGACGTGTATGAAAATAAAAAATATCTGTAAGTACAAATCCTTATGTTTACACTCAACAGTCGTTTTCCCATTACCCTGATTTAATTTGAGCTAGCTGATTGCTAGCCATTATGCTAATAGCTTTTCAGCAATGGGTAAGGCCCACGACGCGCAACCAGGCGGAAAGCATAACATGCTCACCATGTTAACTGTGGTAGAAAATAAATGAGCTCCCAGCAAACTAATTTTAGGAAACGCCTGGGGTGTGAACGCAACTTTGCCAGTGTGTGATAAAGACTATCTAAAAATAGCTATTGTTATAGCTGCTCGTAACACAATTATAATTACTTTGCGGTCTTTAACAAGAATTGCATTATAAAAAATACTGACCATTAAAGCCACTATTAAACTGGCACAACACAAACAACCTTTCATTCCTAATCATTTCATCCATTTCATAATAACCAAAGCTATTGATGGAAAAAAGCCAAACAATTATATGACTAATTATGCAAACTGTGCCGCGTATTTTGTTAACAAATAAATACCTTAAATAAAATGATTTCCTCCTGGGATTAATCAAGAGTTTATTGCATTTCATCTATTAAACACAAGTTAAAATGGACTCTGAGAGGCCTCATCCATCCGGCCATCTGAAGCACTCTGAAGTAGCAGATCTCGTAATTTTCCACTGCCCTCCCGCCACCAACCTCCACCAGCATGGCGTCTCAACGTCGTGCGTCCTTCCTCCGTACCCCTTGTACACCTCTATCCGCACCGCGACCGCGCGCTCCACCACCACGGCTAAACGCACTGTTCAATATTTGATAAAGGCACGCGCCGCGCAGCGCAGCACAGCGTGGGATTTGTTTTCCCAGCGATCTCGCCGCGTCAGGGCCCGATGGTCACTTAGGGTTGCGGATGAGGATTTTTATTGCAAACGCTCACAAATCATGTATGTTTCTCATTAGAACGGGAGAAAAAGCCCTTTGACAGGCCAACGCTTGAGCAGAGCTCCTAATCTGCTAATACATCTCAGAGGGGCGCTGAGGAGTGAGTTGGGTGGAGGAGGGGGGGGAACACTGAGCTCCCCGCTCAGACGTGGGATCAGCCTCAGTCTCCTCCTCGGGGATGAACGGCGGGGAGAAGACGGATTGATTCCCAGCGCCCGCTGTTTAGCCGAGCCAGCGTGACGTCTGGGGGATCTGTCCCTGATTTACACCGTGCTCCCACGCGCTGCCGTGCTAATATAGCCGCTCTGAGTCCAAAATCCCCTGTTATGGATGATGCCTTTAATGTATTACACAGGAGGGATGCTAACGCAGCTCATTCACCCCTGTCCCCCACACAGGTGCTGGTACAGCCCTAACAGTGGTAACCTTAATGATACGGCCCTCACAGTCGTACCTTAACGAACAGCCTTTACACTCGCACCTTAAAGATCTCCTATTATACTACTTTTCTGGTCTTAATTTCTTATTAATGACTCCTATAGAGCAACCTGACACGAATCACAGCACAAAAAACGATGTCGATTTTCGGGAAACTCTTCCTCTCATCTGGGCGCTTTCAGCATTCCCTGTCAACACTCGGCTTCGTCCTTCTCCGTCCCCTCACCCCCCTCCTGCCAACCCCACTCCGTTGTGATTGGTTACCTTCCGGAAGAGCATGTTGCAGCATTACCATACATGGGAAAATCCGGATTGTTCTACGGAGATAAATCCTGGAAATTTGAACAAGTGAATCGCGTCCGGCGTCCATAGTGTTTAGCGTTCTGTACAGCCATCCCAGACGGGCAGCAGGGAATGCGTCTAAATGCATGTACGTCATTATTTGACACTTTAGTATCGTTAAACATGTTAAACATATAAATCATTATAACAACGTTTATGGGTCATAAAAGTTGAAAAAGCATAATAGGTGCTCTTCAACCTTACATGACGCAATCAATACATTACACAGGACCAACCTAACGCAGTCCATTTACATTTCCCCGCCCCCCCCCCCGTTCTCCCCACAGGTACCTTGTGCTGGAGCACGTGTCCGGGGGAGAGCTGTTCGACTACCTGGTGAAGAAGGGCCGACTAACGCCCAAGGAGGCCCGCAAGTTCTTCAGACAGATCATCTCTGCCCTCGACTTCTGCCACAGCCACTCCATATGGTGCGTGGTACACTTTTAGTACATTTGTCAGAAGAAAGAGAAACAACAATAGCTCGCTGTCGGAACAGTAACGATGTTCATAGAACCAAGTGCCAAGCACTACCAATCACTAGGTAAACCCATTCCCCGTATACAACAAATACAGCTAGGATAAGATGCTACAACATACTGAGTACTATTCTTAAGTGCAGGGACATACAACATACAATAATTGCGTACATGAAGTGCCAGGACGTACAATATACAATAAGTGTGTAAGACGGGTGTTTCTGTTCCTAAAATGGGCGGCGGGAGTTACCTTGGTCAGCAGCTTCTGGGTCAGCCATCCGACCAGAGATGTTACACATGTCTCCCATAAAACATCCAGGCCTTCTGCTGATGTTGCACCTAGCAGTGCGTTCACAGACGTTTTTATTTTCTTTCGTTAGGCGAGTAGTGCTGAATTGTCAAGGTCTGTCTATGTCCATTCATGGTACAATTTCGACGTGAGGTCCCGTAATGAGATAACATGTTTGCGCGCAGATGCCCTCTACGTCTTATCATTCCGAGGGTTAAGGCTTAAGAAACACTACTCTTTGCTACAGAGGGGTGAACAGGATACTCTCTGCAGCCAGGGTATTTCTTCATCACTGGGTTCTTCTTCTGAGAACCTCTTAAAGGTTGTATCAGCGATGTTAGGCCGAAACATAAATGATCAAATTCCACTGATCTTCCTCACGATCCGCTAGCTGCCCTCCCTATAAGCAGGCCATCAAAAAACCTTCTCTCTGTAAGTAGCCTATGCTCCGAGATCGCACACAAAAAGAAATGGTACTACCAACCACTCAAAACCAAAATAAATAGTATTCCAACCATTCACCGACGAGGGGTGGGTGTTGTTGGTTTCTGCGCTGCGTTCGTTTTTACTGGATACACGAAACACGGAAGGGAGGGGCGGGCTGGCTCTGTTTGTCTGGGATCTCGCTTCAAATACAAACGGAAGTGACGTCGGCCAACATCGCTGATACAACCTTTAAGAGGCACCAGATGCTCTGATGTCCCTCCGTCTCAGAGACACCTCAGTACCTCAGTGACCCAGCCGTACGCGCCTGGTCAAAGAGCATTCGCGCGTCAGCAAAAGATGCCCAAGTCAGGCTCCGCCTTGAAGATTGGGTGTTTGCCCTTGAGAATGGGCCCTGGTGTCTTGTTCATTCAGAGTGAACAAAGGAAAGATTGTACGACTGGATTCTGCTCTTTATCATCTAATTGGCTTAGCTCCGCGCTACACGCTATCATACGCAGGCGAGTGGTTTGTCTGATGCTGCGAAAATGGAACCTTTCCCAGACGTACATCATAATATTTTAAAGTGCCAGTGAACCCAAAATTGAGTTTAATTGTCTTAATTGCATGTCTTTGTATGTCTTCTATAATCTTGGAAATAGTGTTCTATTCCATTGTGTCACTGTTTCTAAAATAATACAGAATTCATTTTAGAAAAAGGGCTAAAAATTATTTTTGCCAGTCTCAGATTATCGACAGTCGAACGATTATGTGACTGTTCCAATAAGCCCAGAATCCGAGTCCCATACTTTCTCGACACTGAAGTCCATTCTCACTTTGAAGCCGCGACGAAGGGACGCAGACGACTCACCCCAACCCTCACACCACGATGTGTGTGGATGTGGGGAGCTCCGTCATCCACCCCAGTGGTTCATGTTGACGGCTGCATCAGAGACAGGGTTAAGCTTCTCGGACACGTCTAGTCTTACAACATGGCATGCACAACGCTGCTCATTATAACGCTCATACTCAACTCAACGACGCGTACAAGCGGAAAAACAAAGGATCACAAAGTTGGGGCCTAACCATGGGGAACACGCCTCCCCTGCCCTTACTCTCATTGCATACTGTATAAGAAGCTGAGACACAGGTTTGACCCTCACTTTAACATCTGCCCCTCTCCCTTCTTTACCTTCAGCCACAGAGATCTGAAACCAGAGAACCTGTTGCTGGACGAGAAGAACAACATCAGGATAGCGGACTTCGGCATGGCTTCTCTGCAGGTCGGGGACAGCCTACTGGAGACCAGCTGTGGGTGAGTTCCTCAGAGGTTCCTCTGGAGCAGAGACTTATTTTGTATGGGTCGCGTGTGTGGTTAAAAAAAAAAAAAAACTAGTTATGAGTCATGTGCTTTGAATGCAGGGATGAAAATATTGGTTTGTTTATGTTTGAAAAAAGGACATAATGACATTGTGTTTGAGCGTTTACTAGCCCCCTTTCTGAGAAATAAATTGGTTTGAATTGTAGAAAAGGCGTGGTTGCGACTTAATGACGAAGGTAAATTGTGGGTCCCAAGCCCAGAACAGTTTGGAACCACTGTACGGAGCCACACTCTCCAGCTGTCAGAGGACCCGAAGCTCTTAATACGGAACGACCAATGAATCGCAAAGGAAAATGTCACAGGGTCGCGGTGCAGCCCTGATGCAGTCGTTCTTACAGAGGAAAGGCTTGTAGAATCTTGTAGGTTCACTGTGCCCTCCCCCAGGTACATGTCTCCTGCTGTATCTGACCTGATCTCTCTTTATTACAGGAACCAGCTGAGGCTGACCTACTATATGTGTAGGGCTAAGTCGATTTTTACCCTATGAAGGGATCTTAAACAAATTGGCTAAGCCGGCCCTTTTTTCCTTTTTACTTGAACAGACGTTTTAGTTCTCTTGGTTCTGTTCTATTCAAAAGGTTATTTGACGATAGCAAGTACCTCCTTCTCCAGAGAATCCCTTTCCCTTCAGCATGCCAATGATGGCGACGATCAATCATGCTCACTCTGGAGGATTGAATGCATTGCATTATTCAAACACACTCGATGTGAGCACACTGATTGGAGCAGGCTCGACGAGGCTGAAACATACGCCTCTGTTCTTTGTAGGGCAGTAGTCAACCACAGAAAATCTCGGTCCACTGAAATTCAACCAACTCCACGACCGATTGATAACAAATCCGCACGTTATCTCTAGAATCAGAATCAGAAGTCTAGAGTCAAGAGTAACCGGCCACAGAGTACTCTACTCTGCCTGGTAGCTTAAATATTGGGTAGGGGATGGTTGGAGGAAGTCAGTGGGTTTCAGATCCACTCATAGTCTGAGTCCCACTTGGTTACGGCAGATCTCCATTGTATAGCGTGTCACACCAGACGAGACGCAGAGTCGCTCCAGCCCCAGCCGCCTCCTCGTTTATTGCGCTCATTAGCCTCGTGCCACTAAAATCATCCAGGGGTCAGCCAGGGGTCAGCCAGGGGTCAGCCAGGGGCCAGCCAGGAGCCTGGGGGGGTCGCCCATCCGCCAGAACGATGCCTCACGAAGGACACAGTGACGTCCGGGGATCTCTATAATGAAGAAGAAGACAATGATGTGGTGTCAAGATGATGTGTTTTATACATATTGCCATATTTGCGAAACCCTCCTCAGCAAGTCAGTTTTAAATTGGCTCCATGTTGTGTTTATTGTCAAAAGGGCATCCACATAGCAAACAAAGCGGCCGAGACAAAACAGGTCAACAACACTCCTTTGTGGCCCAAGCGTGGTAACATTCTCAAAGAAGTGTGTGTGTGTGTGTGTGTGTGTGTGTGTGTGTGTGTGTGTGTGTGTGTGTGTGTGTGTGTGTGTGTGTGTGTGTGTGTGTGTGTGTGTGTGTGTGTTTGGTAGCACGTTGGTTGCATGGAGACCACCCCTAGGGGTACACATACCCCTAGGGGTACTTTGGAGTACTGCAGGGGGTATAAAAAAAATGAAATAAAATAAAAGATGCCACAGGCCCATATTTCACACTTTACTGTGAGTATTTGCACCCTTTTAATGTTCATGTTTACACTACAAAATAGAACGCACATACATTATTTATGTTCGTATATTTCTTTGCTACCAAAAAGATGAAGGGGGTACTCAGCTGAAAAAATATCTTAGAGGGGGTGCACTAGCAGAAAATATTTGAGAACGACTGCGCTATGGGAATGCAGAGCTCACTGCTCTCCCTTTGAGTGAGAACGCTGAATGGGGCTCGCTGACCACATGACCCTCCGTCGATGACGTCGCTGCACTGCCCTCGCCCGTCCCTGTACCGGACACCGGGGGGCAGAGGGAGGGGCCGGTGTATCTTTCCGTAGATAACCACATCAGACGGAGTGCTTTTCAATAACCTCCACGGGCAGCCGCCTCCGTTTAGACATGACGCTAATGGAATTTATTAAATGTCGCGCTACAGAAAACTGCCGATCCCTTTGCCCCCCGAGCCAAATGTGATGAAATCTGCGGCCGGCAATAATTAGTTTGTGGTTAGCGTGTTTTGACAAAACAGTTTTGGAACAGTGTGAAGTGACCGGTTCTGCATACATTAGCATAACGACGGATGACATTGACAGTGATGAAGTGCGTGTTTGCACCGAGAGTTGTGTTTACGTGGTGAGTGCGTCTGATAAAACGCTCTGACACCCTGACAGAGCACACACCCATGCTCTCTGACGCATTTTCTATGAATAATGCGCACGTACACACGTATGCACGCACGCACAAACACAGAATAGACTGGGAATCAGGGTTTGAATGTATTATTTTTAAAGATGACGATGTCCTGAGATCATTACAGATTTGGATCTTCCAAACTTATCTTTGGAAGGCTTTACCACCAGATCTCAAAGCAAAATCTTTCTTTGCAATGTGCGTGTCCATATGTTTCCATCATTGTATCTGCCGGACACATGTGTATACAGATACACATTAAAGGCGCTGTGGGTAAGATCTAAAAGCTTTTATTACATTTTAATTTGTTAGAAATGGCATAGCCATCGGTCAGCTATTAGCGAGTGAAACGTTCTGTGAAGTCACCTGCTTCGAGTCGACTGCGAGCCAGTTCAGATTATAGCCCGCCCCCGGTTCATTACTGACCAATAAGGGGCACTATCTCCTTGATTGGCTCAGGGAGTACATCTCGCCAGTCAATCCCAGGTGAATGAATTAAACTCGGAGGAGAGCAGGGAGGGAGGAAGCAGAGAGGATGGTGTCGTGTCTTTGGTCGTTAAAGTCTTGATGTATTCCGCTCTTTCTGCTTTGGCTTCCTTCATACCGAATCCATCTCACCTGCAGCTCATTTAACCGCGATGCAGTGGCCTTTCCCAGGGGAATGCTCCTGTTTCCTCATTAATATGCCCTGTTTGATTAGTCCTTTGCACATGTTTTGTCACTTTGTTCAAGTGGGTTAATGGAACACGACTCAAAGGTTAAACCACCATATATCGAGGTATCAGGACTATTGTTTATTAGTAAGCTGCTCTCAGTGAGCTTTGAGTGTGTGTGTGTTTGTGTCTTTGTGTGCTTGTGTGTGGTATACTTCATAATTTAATTGTAGTATGCACCGCAAAAAGCAGGGGGCTTCGTGTGGGCCATTGCGAATACTCTTGACTCTTTCATAATTCTGTGTGTGTGTGTGTGTGTGTGTGTGTGTGTGTGTGTGTGTGTGTGTGTGTGTGTGTGTGTGTGTGTGTGTGTGTGTGTGTGTGTGTGTGTGTGTGTGTGTGTGTGTGTGTGTGTGTGTGTGTATGTCCCCTCTCCCCACAGATCTCCACATTATGCCTGCCCAGAGGTTATCAGGGTAAGTGCACTCCTCTCCTTTTTCTGTCACACTACAGGCCACTCTCCACAGTGCCTCTTATATCACCACTCTCTCTTAGCTTTTGTGATTTCATTGTGTCCTCTTTCCCCTCGCTCTCTCCCCGAACTCTCCTCTCTGTGTGCGGTAGTGCACTTGACCCATGCTGTGCTATCTGAAGGGAAGGTGCGGTGTGTCTCTCTGTGTCAGTCTGTGTGGTGGTGCTCTTGCATTGAGAAAAAAACAGGACCGCAATCAAAGCATAGAAGCATCCGTAACCTGAATGACTCATTCTTGCGCTCTCTCTCTCTCTCTCTCTCTCTCTCTCTCTCTCTCTCTCTCTCTCTCTCTCTCTCTCTCTCTCTCTCGCTCTCTTGCTCTCTGTCTCTCTTTTTCTTTCTCTCTCTCTCTCTCTCTCTCTCTCTCTCTCTCTCTCTCTCTCTCTCTCTCTCTCTCTCTCTCTCTCTCTCTCTGTGTGTTCATCAATGTCTCTCTGCCATCCCTCTCCCCAGGGAGAGAAGTACGATGGGAGGAAAGCAGATGCGTGGAGCTGCGGGGTTATCCTCTTTGCACTGTTAGTGGTAAGTGACAGCTCACCGCTGACCTGGCGACCGCGACCATAGACTGTAACTGTGGGTAACGGTTTCTGACTCACCACGACCACAGACTGTTTGGTGCTTTTGTTGCATTTCTCCTTGAAAACGTGAATGTGAAAAGTTGCACCGGACCAGAAAATATTGCGTATCAATACGGGTGTTGGTTTGACCAAATAGGGGAAGATCCTTGCAAAACTGCTGTAAAAGACCGATCTAGAGTGCACTTACAACAATCGCTGCAGACAGAGAAAAGTGGTTGACTCATCGAGGATTTGATTTAGATATTTTGGCAATGGAAGGTAGGGGCAGCATTTCACTGTAGCTTGAAAGAGTACAATTTATAGTAACAGATACATTATAAAAAAATATAATATAAAAACCAACTCGAATTGGCAGTATGTTGTCTGTTCCATTACACTTTCTTTAAGGAGTCAGAATGTAGGCTTTTGGGCAAAGAGTTGAACTGCATGTCCAAATCAATGTTTGTGTCTTTTCTGTAGAGTTAGAACAACCAACATTTATATCTAGGCACTACATCATACCTTTTGTCTTATCAAGTGCTTTCCTGTTAGTATTTAATTAATAATGAAACATGTAATGCATTATAGCAGGAGCCTGCAGGGGTTTCCTGTCATTTACCTGTTGTTTGTGTTGACAACCTGGTTTTGATTTTATAACTTTAACTTTCACTTTGACACAGAAATATATATTTTTTTACATATTCGGTAGAGCCATCTTTGTAGCATTTCTTTGTCTGAAATCCAATCTAGTTAATTCGGTGGGCTCACATGCAACCCCAGCGGCTACAGTACAGCCAACCTCATCCGCTGGTGTGGCATGCGAGTGAAATCTATCCTCCAAATCCTCGCTCCAAGCTTGATACTGTAGCTGTTTCAGTTTGCTTCACTGATGTCCGTTTAAACATGGAAATAGGATAATGCCGGATTCCTTTTAACATGTCATTATGGTGGATTATGTTTCAGGGTTTGAATCAGGCTTTTACATTACATAAAAAAAAGAACCAACTTGCCCAATATGGAGTTTGTAACCGTTCAGCACAATATTTAACCATCATGCAAATGTGATGTGAATCATGATATAAATCATCATTAAAATGAACCAAACGATCGACTTTGAATGTGCTCATCACATCCGAAGCAGTTCTTACATCGACCATGTGTGCTGCATGCCATCAAAGACGGATACAAAATACAGCGGAGTGTGATCAAGAGAGAGACTGATCTTGTGTGATTAAGATAGAGAGTACTCAACACTCGTCGTCATGCGAATATAAATCTCCTCGCTGTCTCCTTTGTTTGGATTACACACACAGTGTCAGCGGCCATCTGGCATGTGTCTCCTCCACACAGTCCTCCTTCCATCAGGATAAAGCACATCAGTCATATCACACAGGATATTATAAACCACCCTGCCCAGCGACTGAGAGAGCGTCGAGGCCTGTTGGTGGGCAGGCATGAGTGATGCTAATGTGTCATATTGGCCCCTCCTGCTACAATTGAATTAACAAAAAATAATACATACATGACAAACTATTAATATATTCCTTATGTTATAAAAAAAAAAAGGATATGCATTGACGATGAGATGATCTGTTAATCCAACTGCTTCACACTCACATTGTACTTTAAAGCCACAAGGTTGCTTTGGTAGTTTTATTACAGTTTTGGGCTTTTATACTGTACATTCATTTTAATTAAAGCCCAACACTAGTGCTTCCCATTGGCTAGCTTAATGTCAATGCTAGAAGGTTGCTAGTTCGATCCCCGGCTCCTCCTAGCTGAGTGTCGAGGTGTCCCTGAGCGAGACACCTCACCCAAACTGTTCCCGAATAGCTGGCTGTCGCCTTGCGTGGTTGACAACGCCGTTGATGGGTGAATGTGTGCATGAATGGGTGAATGTTAGGCAGTATTGCAAAGCTTTTTGAGTGGCCACTGGTGAGAAAAGCGCTGTGTAAAGGCCTATTATTTATCTTTTTACCATTTAGTCTGAGAAGGAATGTATGCTAGCGTTGAGCTAGTGCTGAAGCAGGAGCTACTAATGAGCTCTCCTCCTCCTCCTCCTCCTCCTCCTCCTCCTCCTCCTCCTCCTCCTCCTCCTCTTCCTCAGGGCGCCCTGCCGTTCGACGACGACAACCTGAGGAACCTTCTGGAGAAGGTGAAGCTGGGCGTGTTCCACATGCCTCACTTTATCCCCCCCGACTGCCAGAACCTGCTGCGGGGCATGATCGAGGTGGACGCCACCAAGAGGCTCACGGTAGGCTGGAGCGCGCTCACTGCCTCAAACGACCGCAGCGCGGCAAGCACGTCCGTCCCAACTGACGCACGCTTCAACGTGTTTGTGATGTGGAACCATTTACAACACAGGCGTTTGTTTATGGGTGGCCATGAACTGCATTAACCCCAATGGTTTCAGCATTAGTACTATTCATCTTGATGTGATGTTTAAAATAAGGAAATAATAGCCTTTAAAATATGTGTGTTTTGCTGTAGCTCATGAATGCTTTTCCCCCCTCTCTCATTCTTGCAGTTAGAGCAAATCCAGAAGCATACATGGTATCTGTAAGTAGAGCTTCCTATATATTACCCACTGTGTGTGTGCGTGCGTGTTTGTGCGCGAGTGCATGTGTGCACAGCACATGCCTTCCCAGGCTCTGTGCCATACATACGTCTGCCGATTTAAAAATCCATACCAGCAAATCACTGAAAGACGAGAATCGACACTCTCCACCGCCGTGGTCATGAAAAACGAAATGCTTCAATGAGGACCAACTGAGTGGCTTTGAAGGAGCGGTTTAATTAGTCCCGAGTGCTGAGTTTGTCACAGGCCATTCACCACCCTCCACATCCTGCCATGGAACCGCTGATTTTTCTTCTTCTCCTTCTCCTTCTTCCCCTTCTTCTTCTTCTTCTTCTTCTTCCTATTCTTCTTCTTCTTCTCTGTCCTCTTTTCCTCCTTCTTTTCCTTCTCATTCTCCTCCTCCTCCTCCTCCTCCTCCTCCTCCTCCTCCTCCTCCTATTCTCTTTCCTCTTCCTCCTCGTCCTCTTCCTCCTCATCCTCCTCCTCCTCGTTCAGAGCCGGGGAAGAACGAGCCCGAGCCCGAGCAGCCGGTGCCCAGGAAGGTGGCCATCAGGATTGCTGGCAGCCCTGGAGGAGATCGACCCGGACGTCCTGGAGAGCATGCACTCCCTTGGATGCTTCCGGGACAAGGCCAAGCTCACCAAAGACCTGCCTCTCGAGGAGTGAGTCAGCCAGCGAGGGGCGAAGGACGGGGCTCCTCTCCATCCCAATTAACAATTATTCACCCAAGGCAAAGTGAATAGTGGGGAATATATTCCCCATTATTCACGGAGCCTGAGGTGAAAATTAGTTTTAGTATATACTACACGTGAACACTCCAAAAATAAACAAGATAACACTTTTTGCCGGGATTTATTTGTTTTTATTAGCAAACGAAGCGGGACATTCTGCGATGAAAAAAACCTCCCGAGTTTGAGATCTCAATCATAGGATATTGCCCAATATCCCGAGATAGCGAACCATCAAATTGAGCCATCTTAAGGGGTTCACGTGTAGCATATATAGTATTTCTTGACCCTTTTTTGGGTCAAGAAAATACTAAATAGTATTGGTAGTGTGAGGAGAGTGGTCTTTGAGGTTTGAGTTAGCGACGAGTTGCTGGGTGATAGACGAACAGGAGGAGACCAGTTAAAGAAAAATGCAGATTATTGGAGGTGTTAAAGATGAGCACATAAAAAGAACCATGGAGAAGAGGTTATTAGTTTTAAAGGGAGAATTTAATGTTACCATTAAAGAAACACTTTATGTGTTTAAAATGAGGTGTGGTTAAGAAGACTAATTAAAAAGGATAAGGAGAAAATAATCAATGAATCCTTTTGATTTGTATTCAAAGATTTTTTAAATGAGGTTGCGGTTGATTTAAACATTTAAAAGGGTGAAGGAATAAAACTAATAATTAAAAAGTGGAGAGAGTAATGTAATTTCGATTCATTAACATCTTGTAGTGACGAATATAATATGAGTCGCATTAGAAGGAAACATTTCTTGCTAACCCTCTGACCCTCTTTACCCTCTGCAGTGACAACCCAGGAGAAGATGATCTACTTCCTGCTCCTGGACCGTAAGAGAGTACCCCAGCCAGGAGGATCAGAACCTGCCCCCCCGCAACGAGATAGGTAGAACCCCCCAGACACACACACACACACACACACACACACACACACACACACACACACACACCACACACACACACACACACACACACACACACACACACACACACACACACACATCCTCCCCATCCCAACCGCTGGTTGTTTAAGGAGCCGACATCAGCTAGATACTTCTCTGAAACACTGTGACTGAGGATACCACAACTCACAGTGGTGTTTAACACTTATCTTTTACATATGGTTTATGTACCATGTGACCGAGCAGCGTTCTGAATGATAGATATATGTTTATATAAAGTGTTTGTGGCAGCTGTGGCCGCTTAGGAAAGCAACGTTTATCCTAGAAAAGATATGCAAATTAAATGCTGGCAATTTATCTGCAGTTTGCGTGTTGGATCCCACATAAGGACCTCTTTTTAAACAATCTCCAAAACCAGTGTGATGCTGGGGCTCCACACATTACAACCCACTTAGCTGCTGCACCAGTTCATCCACTGGTTCCTGACACAGTTCTGTTATCCTTCCTCCATCTCCCCCCTCCGACCCCCCTGGTTAACCCCTTGACCCCTGACCCCTGAGCAGTCGACCCGCCCAGGAAGCGCGTGGACTCCCCCATGCTGAGCCGTCACGGCAAGCGGAGGCCAGAGAGGAAGTCCATGAGGTGCTGAGCGTGACGGAGGGGGGGTCCCCGGTACCGGTACGACGAGCCATCGACATGGCAACCCACGGACAGAGGTGAGAGGCGGGAGGGAGGGTGGGGGGGGGGGGGGGGGGGGGGGAGGGGAGGTTCTCGTGCATACGACGCATGAACCCCAGGACTGGTTGTGAGATGTTGCCGTGGTTTCCCTGTGGTACTTGTGTTGTGTTCTGGTATTGTCCGCTGCCTCACGGAAGGGATGAGAGTGATGCAGGGTCCGTGATTTAGCACTGAGGCGGATGCTGCAATAGACAGCAAGGGACGCAACAGCCTTTCTTACGCACATTATAGATACTGTATGTAATGTAACATGTCATTCGAACTCAATCTGATTCGAGAGATGCAGGCGAGGTGTTGCTAAAAACCTACGTCTTTAGACTTGGCAGAGAATCGTTCCTGGCTAGAATAGTAAGATCCCTCAAGTCAACCAAATTCAATCCCGAGCACTGTTTGGATTTCATTTGACAGATCATTTGAGATTCAGTGCCCTGATTCCCATTTTCCATGTATGATTTAACTTATTCGCAATGACAAGTTTAAACAACACTGAATATATTAGAGCAGGAATCATATCTAACAACAGACCTGTGTAATCATCATTATTATTATTATTATTATTATTAATAATAAATAGTTTTATAAAATACTTTGTGTAGAGCCATACATGTATGATGACATTATGGTATCATTGGGAAACCCTCCAAAATCTGCCTCAAACTCACATGCATAATTTATCACAAGAGGTCTCCGTTTGCTCATGATCACAATCGGTTATGGAGGAGCAGTTTTAAGGGCTTATGAAGATTATAATAGTTTCTGTAATGGATGAAGCATGCTGTTATGGCTCTTTCATGCATTTATGATGCCTTATGCGCTGCAATGGAGTAGGTTTATCTACACTGGTTTATAGGCAGCATTGCATGAATTTATTCATAGCATTTGTAGCATGCATCGAGCTGTGATGAAGACATTATGGGATGGCATCGCATATCCATAGGCATCTGTTATACTGGTCAAAACGATGTGTGTGTAACTTTAGTGGAAAAAGGGAGTGAGTTTGAGCAACTGTGGTACCTAACATTGAGAAGTAATAAAGATTTACTCTAAGAGCCTTTAAAACAAGGCTTGGAACATCGTAAAGTGTAGCAAACTTCTGTATCGATTTGTGTGTTGCAATTCTGTGTAATGCGGTATTACAGGTAAACTCTTAGAAAATGCTAAATATTTTTTGATTGTGAAGAATTTAGATTTTTGTATGTAAAATAAGGATTTTAGGTTTACATTCAGCGGGGACATGAGGAAAAACTAATGTAACCAACCAAAAAAGACAAATGCAGACTACAGTGTTGATAAGTGTCTCTTGTCGGTAGAGAACAACCCTAGCGTAGAGCAGAGAGGAGAAAATGGTGGTAAAGGCCATTTTTCAGACGTGCACATAAAACCCTGAGAGAAATGCATTAGCTCTTAAGTAGCGAAATGCCCTAGACTCAAACCATCAACGTGTTCTTAATGGTCGTCTCCACGCTTCAACTGTACGCATTCTCAGATCTAATGTCAATCGAACATTTCATCATGTCTTCAGAACGAACTGATATGGCAAAACACACACAGACAGACACACATACATACACAACCCACACACATATGCACTCACCCACACATCCTACACACACACACACACACACACACACACACACACACACACACACACACACACACACACACACACACACACACACACACACACAGAGGTACAGCTCGATAATGTGAAGCTTTTACATGTCCTGCATCAGGGGTTGCGTTGATATCACAGCCCCCTCGGGCAATGGCTAGTAATTGTCACGCAAGGACGATTAAAGCTTGGGCAGTGCAATGTGCTTACTGAACAGCTCAAGGCGGCAGAGGGATGGGGCCTTCTCAATGTAATACGTTTGTGTTCAAACCACTGATGACTCACGCACCCCCATGAATGTTGCCTGTTCCTCTTCGCTTCTATGGTTTCCCTGTTAAGTGGTCCGACCGCATGGATTCTGTGCAATGCTCACTGTTGTTCGAATAATTATAATTATTATTATTATTATGGTTATTGTTCCATCTGGTCTCATGCATGTATTCTCTGCAATGCTCATTATGATTATCATTCTATCTGACCGCATGTGCAAATACGACAGGTTTACGTCAC
>NC_082395.1:2216606-2232775 GCF_031168955.1 Gadus macrocephalus | reverse complement strand
AGCTCGCCCCGCAGAAGGGTCTGGAGAATAGCAATACATTTCTTTCTGCCTCCGATCCGTTTTTGCGGGGGCCAATCAAAAAGCTGGCTTTTCCCCTGGCGTGCTATTGGCTGGTTTAACACAATAATAATAATAATAATAATACATTTAATTTAGAGGCGCCTTTCAAGACACCCAAGGTCACCTTACAGAGCATATAGTCATCATTCAAAACTATGTAAAACAGACTAGGAATAAAAGGAAAACAGAGGTTAAACATGAAGAATAATAATAATTAATAACACTCAAAGACGCCTAAAGTGAAGGGGGGACCTCACTAACCCACCACCAATATGTAGTGACGACAGGGAAGCGAAGGCAAGCAGCCAATCGCGAACAGAGTCGTTCGAACTAGGCCCGATGATCACGCCTCTTGTGCTGAAGAAAATGACAGCAGCCTCCCAGACCAAGCTCAATCTACGATGGAGCTTGTTCTGGCTACAGCCAGGCTAGTACTCCGCAGCATGCCAGGCACACAGCTGGAGCCTGACCGCGTCTATGGGTCAATTCAGCTCAGGATGGTAGAGCGGGTTGGCTGGTAACCGGAAGGTTGCTGGTTCGATCACTGCTAGTTCGAGTGTCCGAGGTGTCCCTGAGCAAGACGCCCTCACCCTAAATGCTCCTGACGAGCTGGCTGTCGCCTTGCGTGGTCGACTCCGCCGTCGGTGTGTCAATGTGTGTATAAACCATTGTTAGTCGTTTTGGATTAAAGCGCTTTTAATATAAATGAAACACGGAGCAACTGAAAATGTGTTTCTGATTCAGGTCGGTCTCTCAACGATACCACGTCCGTCCTTTGTGTAATACTGGTGCGCCTCAGTTTTGGTTTGAGTAAAGCGAATGAAGGACACTTTCCCGTTTGAAAAGCAGCCTTTGTTGCATTCATTGTGGCAGTTTTCAGGGAGGCAAACACGCCATGTTCTGTGAAAGGATGGGTTCGTTGCATACATCTAACAACATTGCAAAAGCTGTGATTGTGTCGTATAAAATAACAAAGCGGGATCTCGACCGGCCCTGCGTTAACAACGTGTCCCCCCCCCCTCACTTTCCATTGAATTCACATGCCCCCCGCAATCACTGTATTTCTTCACAGCAAATGGACTTTTTATTTGTATCACCCAATGTGTCCGTCTCACCCCAAAGAGAGAACCATCTCGGCCCCCAGACGAACACTAATGCGTCCTCTTTCTCTCCTCCCCCCCCCCCCCCCCCCCCCCCCCCCCCCCCCCCCCCCCCCCCCCCCGCGCCCCACGTCCTCCGCCCCCCCCCCACCAGGCCCCAGCCGGCGTTTTAAGCGCGTGGTCGAGACCATCCAGGCCCAGCTGCTGAGCTCCATGGACCAGCCGACCGGCCAGCCCCAGATCTCTGGTAAGTAGGCTAACACCCACAGCTCCCCCCCCGCCCCCCCACCACCCCCGACCCCCCACGCCCTGCCTCCTCCTCTCTATGGCATCCTGGCACTCCCTCACAGCGCTGTCACGAACCCCCCCCCCCCCCCCCACCACCCCTCAGCGGCAGACCACATGCTTAAGGCTCCACATGCATGCCTTGCCCACGGGCCATGGCACCGCGCAGAGAGAAGAATATGCAGACCGCGGCACTTTTACCAGCGCGCACACACAGACATCTCATGGGTTATTGGGAGGAGATCTGGGTTCTTAGTATCTGATCACTTCTGAGGTGGTGGGCATACATATGCATACATATATACACACACTACATATATATATATATATACATATGTACACACTGCACACAACCAGGCATACAAACACATTTATATACATGACATGTAAACCACACGACATACACACACACACACACACACACACACACACACACACACACACACACACACACACACACACACACACACACACACACACACACCACGCACACGCACACCACGCACACATTTATATGCAATGTGTAGACACACACACATTGATTCAGAAGTTGAACAGAAATACAGGCATAATAGTATTGCAGATCAAAGTCACATAAAAATGTGATATAACTGTACTGTCCCTCGTTATGTGTAGCTGTAGTTTACTGTATTATTTGATGCCTATAGCATTGAGTCTGTTGAAAGAAGAAAGATGTAAAATATATATATATATATATATATATATAGATAGATATCTATATATATTGGCGTTTGCAGGCTACACTTGTGTCAATTTACTTCACTGTCAATGGCTTTGAAGGAAAAAAACAATCGTAGTTATCTTCAAATCCCCCTTTGACCATATGTGGATATTCTGGGCTGCCTATGGATAGTTGGACCAATAAGAAAACTCCAAAGACTTTGTGTTCTTCCTCTCCTTTGTTAGTTGTGTTTGGTAGTGTGGTCCCTATTCTTGTATCTGTGGTTGTTTCCTTGATAATGGTCCCCTCTGGTGGTTGAATACAAGTACTGCAGCCTAAAGACTCATACCGCTATAATCCAATCTCTCCCACTCGCAACCACTGACACAAACCTCTCTGCACACATACTTCAGGACAGCATGGAATGTCACACTTACCGGTTAAACCGGGTGCTTTCACACTTCTAGTCATGATCTCCATGTTGTGTTAGTATTAATAGCGCCTCCGTTGCGGCCATGAATCAGCAGCACCGGCCTGGCTTGTCACCCGCCACAGATGGGAACTGTTATCAGGCACGGTGTCACTCACCCGCACTGTGTCGATGTGCTAATAACCCACATCCCCACCACCCTCTATCGCTCCACCCCCCCACCTCTCGCTTCAACTCACTCTGTGGCTCGCTCTCTCGCTCTCACCCCTCTCTCCCTCCACCCTCCGACCTCCTCGCTTTAACTCTGTGGCTCGCTCTCTCGCTCTCACCCTCTCTCCTCCACCCCCAGACTCTCGCTTTAACTCTGTGGCTCGCTCTCTCCCTCTCACCCTCTCTCCCTCACTTTATCTGTATCTGTTTCACTCCCTCTCCCTCCCTCACTTTATCTCACTCTGTGGCTCGCTCCCTCCCTTTATCTCTGTCTCTCCCTCCCCTCCCTCCCTTCCTCCCTCTCCCTCACTTTATCTCACTCTGTGGCTCCCTCCCCCCCCTCCCTTTATCTCCGTCTCTCCCTCCCTCCCCTCTCCCTCCCCCTCTCCCTGCCTCCCTGCTTCCTGTCACCCCGTCTGAGTCCAGAAGCACCTGGACCTGACTGAATAAAGCAGCATGCCGCTGAAGAATGCCCATCCAGAGCCACACATGCACACATACCCCCCCCTGGCAGATCCATGCCTTGTGCCCTCTCTCTCCGTCTCCCCCTCTGCTCGGCCCGTACGCAGACTGTAACCGTGGCGATACAGAACGCTAACCAAAGCGAGCAGCAGTATATCTCGGACTGTCCGATAAACGAGTAGGAGGAGCAATGTTTAGAGTACTTTCTTACCTATATTCCGACAACTCCCCAGACTGGTATGTTTCCAGTGTGGCTCTGGGTCCATTCTCCCCCAGTCTCCCCCTGACTGGGAGCTATGGGTTCACCGCTTTCAGGATGAATGTGCTGCAGTCAAGGCATGTTCTGTCTTGCAGCGGTGCCACTAATGATGTGAACCAGCGTGTGTGTTTTTTGTAATTTTTCTTGGACTTTTTATTGCACTTGTGAACCAGACCCCGGGAACATGCATGAAACACTCGCTAAAGACACTCCTGTGTCTACCAAAATGTCCGATACCCCTCCTGTGTGTGTGTGTGTGTGTGTGTGTGTGTGTGTGTGTGTGTGTGTGTGTGTGTGTGTGTGTGTGTGTGTGTGTGTGTGTGTGTGTGTGTGTGTGTGTGTGTGTGTGTGTGTGTGCATGTGTGCGTGCGCATCTGTGAGAGGAAAGCCTGACAGTCTTTACAATCTCACCCTGAGAGGACAGATAGGGAGGGACACACACACACACACACACACACACACACACACACACACACACACACACACACACACACAGCAGTGCTCTGTGGGCGAGCAGAGGAGAGGAAGGCGGCGGAGGACGACTCTGAAGGGATGAGCGTATTGAACAGATCACCGTTGCCTCTGGCCATAAGAAAGGCCGTGTGTGTTCTGACACTGTGCTCCACTCCCAGATGGCCCCCAGCGTTCTGCCAGTAAACCCTCCAAGCGTGGTAAGACCCAGAGGCACTGGGAGCACGTTGACCCCCCCCCCCCCCCCCCGGCCCCCCTAAAATCACTCACTTAACCCCCGGTGTGTCTCACTGGCCAACGCCTGGAGGCCCTTTTGCCCCTCACTTACCACTCCCTTAACACTGCCCCACAGGTGTGTGTGTGTGTGTGCGTGTGCGTGTGCGTGTGCGCGTGCGTGTGCGCGTGTGTGTGTGTGTGCGCAGAATTAGACGTTTTATAGAGGACACTAGTTCCAGACTTTAATCGTTCTACTTAGGAATGTAGCTTGACAGCCATACAGTATATAGGATTATATTCATCTTAATATCATACCTGAGAGATTAATCTTTTACGGTAAGTGAGACATGAAAGAGAGAGATGATAACGCATGGTTTTTGAAGTGAACAAACTTTAAAAAAAAATGTGTGAAGGAAGGGGAAAAACAATGTGGAACGAATTCCACTTGACGTCCGGATGAGAACTTGATTGTGTATTCATGTGTGCACACTGTTGTCCTGTATTGGTGCATGCTTCTAATCCACTCACTGTTTGGAAGCTCTGTCCACAGAACCATAGTGTTAATGGATGGGCTCACTGTTGTCGTGCTGTTGTTGCTATGGAGAGGCAACCAGAGCTCTGGAAGGCGCGATGAGGATGAGGTCGAAGGTCACGGTTAATAAATATCGGTTAATACGCAGTAAGCACTAATATGGATGCTTTTAAACACTGCATGTCCGGTGACCATGATATCGTTGGGGCAGTGGCATCTGACTTATTGTGTTGACCCAGCGAAAGGAGGACTCTCCTTTTTCCTTTCACGATGCGGACGCACGCACGTTTCTCAACGCAGAGCCCCTGAATATTGTCGTTTCTTGTCTCGTCTCGCCGTGGCCGTGTGTCCGTGACAGTGAGCATTGTGTCTTCCAGGGTTCCGGCTGGCTTTCCATTCAAACGCAGGTGAAAAGGAGACTCCAAAAGCCATTAAACATTTCTCCGATACTTCATCACTGAACTAGCGCATCGCTAAACCCTAGGTTGCATTAAACGGCCCCTTTAGACGATACCTCCTCCCTTAAACCTTATCACCCCTTCTCCCCCCTCTTCCTGGCTTGTGAGTCTCCCTTTCCCCTGCCCCAGTCCTCTCCTCACCCCCCCCCCCCATCACCTCTTCCCATCATGTTAACCCCATTGCTCATTTTGTTGTTTGTTCTCTCTCTCTCTCTCTCTCTCTCTCTCTCTCTCTCTCTCTCTCTCTCTCTCTCTCTCTCTCTCTCTGCCTCCCTATCTCTCTCTCTCTCTCTCTCTCTCTCTCTCTCTCTCTCTCTCTCTCTCTCTCTCTCTCTCTCTCCCCCTCTCTCTCTCTCTGCCTCCCTATCTCTCTCTCTCTTTTCCTTTCTCTTCCCTCCGTCTGTGTAGGCAGCCCGTTGAGTAACTTCTTTGACGTAATTAAACAGCTATTTTCAGACGAGAAGAACGCCCAAGCCCCCGGCGCCCCCGGCGCCCCCGCTGCGCCCAGTACCCCCTCCAAGCATGCCCCCGGCAGCAGGCCCGGCCCGCCCCCGCCCCCCCACAATGACTCTAAAAGCCCCCCGGGCAAAGACAAAACAAAGATGGCGGCCAACTGCAGGACACAGGAACAACCCTAGGGGCTGTGGCAGTGCATGACTAGGCCACCGCCAGGGTCAGGGTATAAGAGGTGTCCTAAACGCAAGAAGAAAATGACACCAGGAAAGCTGCAAACGTTGCCCTTTAGTTAGAAGTGTTGCTCTTAAATACGTACAAAAAAAACAACAAAAGGATGACGATAATATTAGCATAATAATCTACTTTTCAACTATTGCCTATACATTTTTTGTACTGTAAAGCGGGAATGGCTATTTCACTTTAGAGGTTCCAATCAGTATTTTACAATAAGTAGCAGATGTAGCTATGCCCTTCCGACCTTGTTTGTGTGTGCTTTTGTGTGTGTTTGGGTGGTTGTGTGTGTCTCTCTCTCTGTACTGCCCCCTGGGGGGCAGGAGGGGGGATTGCACTGTGCATCTTAAAGTGAAGGCTTGACTTGTCTCTACCACCAGGCATCATCCATAAAAACTATTAACGGCCAGTCGCAGGCCCGTCGCCGTGGTGCCCAGCGAGCCACAGACAGAAGAAAAGAAGAGAGAGCTCCTCTCTCTCTCTCTCTCTCTCTCTCTCTCTCTCTCTCTCTCTCTCTCTCTCTCTCTCTCTCTCTCTCCTTCCTAGTCCAGACCTCACACCCCATCGCCAACCCGCCTCTCAAACAGAGGACTACCAATGCGCACACACGCACAGTCACACACACACACACGCCATACTTTTCTTCCCTCCCCCCCGTCCACGCCATCTCTGCTCCAACCAGGCTGAAGACGAGAGGCCTCGCTGTCCGAAGTACGAGCAACAGGATACAAAAGATATGAATTAAAGCCTTAAGACAATGATGTTTGTCCGACTCACACACACCTCCGTACCCCCCCAAGCCCCTGACACTCCCCCATCCACAATCTCTCTCCCTCTTCTTTCTCTTTCGAACATGGAAATACTAACAAAAACACACACATATAAACACACACACGCCCACCGCACACGCACACTCACAGGACTTGTTTGCGGGATGTATTGACGTGCACGCGCTGCGACCAGGGGCGGCAGGAAGCGGCAGGCAGGGGGCGTGGCCATAGGCAGGGGGCGTGGCCATGGGCCCAGACTGAGCCATGTTGGATTGTAGTTTATTTTTAATGTAGTTCTCTTTTTCTTTGTGGACAAGAAGCCCTCCTCCTCAAGGCGATTGGTCATTGGTGTAAATGACACAATTTGCCCGCTGATGAAATACTTACGGAGAGGTTATGGGATAGTGGGGTAGGGTGGGATACATAGTTGAATGATTATATTGTGTTGTACAGGCTAAATGATGTTCTGTATGTATAAAAAGTAGTTGTTGACATTACATTTAGCCCAGTTGTGTTGCCGAGAGTTTCTTCTTATTATTCTTTTCTAAATATATTCTCCAGACGAGTCTGTTATCGATGAAATGTCTCACTTTCCTTTGCACTTTGAACCAGTGAATCAAAGTTCTGTCGCACCACGTTGATTGTTTTGGTGTCTTTGAATTTATTTAATTTTTTTCGATGTTGCTTTTGAAGTATCTGCAGGATTCAGACGATATCTGCAATGTATATTTTTGTACTTTTGTCTTTCTTTTGGTCATTAATTTATTGTCTGTTATTTATATGAAAGATGTAGAAAATTGTTTCTCGGTGAGTCAAATTATTTAAAGGATTGTTTTTTTGTTTGTTTTTGTCACATTTTAATTTATTGACCATTTACGATTCTTGATAAAAATGTTTGTGGACGGTCACCGCTTCTCTGGCGTTTTGAGCAGAAAGCTTTGTAACATATGTTTGAAGAAAAAAAAATGATTTAACGTAATTTAAGAATGTAGACTAGCCTCTTTGAGAGGAAACCTTTCGTTGGATCTCGTCAGCTCCTCTTTGTGTGTGCGAAGACTTCAGACGCCCGGCCTCTCATCCTGTAAATACCAGTTCACCCACAAGCTTATTTAAAAGAAAAGGACAACAAAAAGACAAAAAACAAAAACACGAAAACCCCACGGAGGATACCTAATCTTAGCTTTGACCTCGTACGGTTGTTTGCATGTTCAGCATTTGTCTTTTCTTTGCATGTTGTCGTTACAATTGATCTCCTGTCCGACCCGACCCACTCCTAGTTTCGTTCTTTCTTAGGATTTCCGTTCAAATATTCTTAATTTTTTGTATTTTGACACGCATCTGTGGTCGATTCATTTTCTTTCTTCAGGTTTAGTTTTTTTATTCTCCCCCTTGTACGTAGCCTCCTCTCCCCCTCTCTCCCTCCCTCTCCCCTTAAGATGATCTCCTGTTGGATGAGCTGTGTGCCCACAGAGCTGCATCCACCCTGTTCAGTCTCTCGTAGAGGGATCCGGCGCACCGGGGCGGATCACAATGTACACGTATCCCTCCGCCGCCCCGACTGGCATTGGTATACGCGAGAGAAAAATAAAAGCAATACCTATCCTTGTTGGCTTTTCTTTTCGTTGGATGCATTAATCTCTTCTACGGTGTGTGTGTGTGTGGGGGGGGGGGGGGGGGGTAATCCAGAGTACGGGACAAATTGACTCGAACCCGGGAGTTAATCTTTTCTTCGTAGGATGGTAGGGGCAAGTACCGCCTTTTTAGCCTCTGATTCGCCTCTCATTGGTTAGAATGGCTCTCCTCCGATTGGTTAGGGTAAGGGTTAGGTTAACCCTAACTCTAACCCTAAACTCCCCCAAAAAATTAGGACCAATCAAATCTCGATCTAAAGGAGAGCCCTTCTAACCAATCAGAGGCGAAAAAGGCGGTACTTTTCCCTACCATCCTGTGAAAAAAAGATTTGCGACCCAGGAGAGGAACAGCAGGGAGGAGGTGAACTACTGGATCAATACCTTGTGATGTCACCGTGAACCACTTCAGTGCAAAAAAAAGAATTCAGATTCCATTTTTACCTTCCCCATCTTATTGAAGGGTTCTCTTACGATGACAGCAATGTATAGTCCGTTCACTTACTGTCGCCAATTTTTTTTTTCAGAACTATTGTAACTTTTTCCATGCATCCATGTTTTTCGGACGCACGTAGGTCGGAGATGACGTGTTTACCATTCCGACTTTCCACCGTCGACCATTAACGAACGCAGCTTAGCACCGTAGTGTTTGTGATGTTCTCTGAGGACCAGTTTGGACGCAATAATCTCATTCAGTCATCGTTTATTTAAATACATTATGTACACATTTTATACAGCTATCTACACGCACCACGTACAGTACACTCATCAAAGACTGCTTGAAACCATGTCTATTCAACATGGTCAGCCTCACAGCATAATTGCCTAAGTCATATTTGAAGGTTCATCGTGTATTCAGCGTAAAAAATGCCAGTGTCAATTAGATAAATTCGCTAGATAGTGATTATGGAATGTAAAAAGCACCCTGATTGGCTCAGGATACAGCCAATGAGGCACAGTGAATCAGCAGCATTACGAGAGCAGAGTTAGGTTAGATATCACTATTTGGCAAAAATACGACTTTGGCAATTATGCTATCAGGCTAACGACGTGATGAACTCATCTATTGTATAGTCGATCTAGTATCCCTAAGCAATCGCCCATTGGGTTCTGCCGTCCGTCTCTCATTCCAAACAAGCGGGGCACCGGGTGTGGAGTCTGTCCACCAGGGTGGCCTCCAGGTCCTTCATGAGGAACATCTGGTCCTGGCTGAGGCCCCCGTGGGGCTGGGGGTGCTGGTGAACGTGCTCCGTCCCTGGGGAGAAGGCGTCCTGACCGGCCCCTCCCAGCAGGAGGCGGTGGAAGTCCTCCCTCTCCAGGAGAGGCTCCAGGTTCTGCAGGAAGAAGCCCTCGCTGAACCTCTGGAGCTGCAAGGCCTCGTGCTGCTGCAGAACACAACAGGAACACTGTAGCGTTAGCTCCAACACTAGCATAAGCCCGGAGGTATAGATTAAGAGCTTTAATAGACACAACTTCAATCTGTGTTGTTGCGGTGAATACTGCAGGGCTGTAGTACTCGAATCCGGTCTCAGATTTAAGTGTGATATGGAGCATGATATCAAGTGAAATGGCTATAATATGATATATATATGATGATAATATGGCCTCATTTGATCCATACAAATAACAGTGCAAAATGATCATCTTAGAATAAATGATATACTGTGTCCCTTGCATCACACAACAATGATGAACAGGTAAGTAAGTGGTCTCGAAGAGGATTCATTTTTTCTGTCTCGGTCCTGTCAGTCTATAATTGAGACTCAGACTTGACTTGGACCTGAAGCTCTTTTGACACGGTTTTCTATGGACTGGAATTTGACAAGCCCTCGCTTGGGTTGTCTTGGAGTCTACAAAGGTGGTCTTGACTACAGCTCTGGAATGATGATTAAGGTGGAGTTACTGTTCACTGACCTTGGCAGTCTGATAGATCTTGACACTGTTTTCCAGGGTCATGCTTTGGGACACTTGGATTTCACAGCATCTCTTCAACCCTTTCATTTGAAAGAAGTTGGCAACAGGGAGTAGCTGAAATACAAACAGAAAATATTCACATTATCGATCAGTTGCGTCACACTGTTGGGAGAAATACTTCCCAAGAGGCCAGGCCCAGATCATTACCTTCATAGCGTCTTGGTATGACAGGCTAACGCCCTCCGTGCCCCCGCAGTACAGAGACTTCATCATCATCTGGAGAGAACGGTACAAAGTAGAACAGTAAGACATATGATCTGGACTGCTGCATTTTCTAACCAGTGGCCACTCAAACTGCTTAACCATATTGCCTAACATTCACCCGTTCACGCACACATTCTCACACCTATGGCGGCGTCGACCATGCAAAGCAGGAGCAGTCAGGGTGAGGTGCCTTGCTCAGGGACACCTCGACACTCAGCTAGGAGGAGCCGAGGATCGAACCAGCAACCTTCCGGTTACCAGCCCACCCGCTCTACCCCCTGAGCCACATGCCGATCTTATATGAAATCGTAATAAGAGCCCTTATCATAGGAGCCCCGACAAGCCCAGGCTTTGTGTCTGCCGCGGCAGTTCCTTTGACTTTGGTTCAAAGGCTTTCAACTCACCTGGAATACAGCGTAGGTCATGTGATCGATGTGGATGATCTCGCCGTCGGGGGAATTACTGAGCAGGCAACGAAACCTGTGAGGAAACCGACCAACGAGAAGATGTGAGTGTGAGCGTGGGCGTGGTTACGAGGAGGCACAGGTCCCCAGATAAATGGGATTAGGTTGCCTCAAGTGCACCGGATTGCAAAGGCTGGTTGTTGCAGTCTATAGATCCTAGAGTACATGAACCAGGCGTCATTGTTGAACAGAACATCGGCTCGGAGAACGTACCTCTCAGAGGCAGACATCAGGAGCACTCTGTGGGCGAAGAAGGGACGCCCCTCAACCATGAAGGTCACGTCCGACATCTCCTTGTTGTTCAGGAAGTGGACGTCTGGACGGGGAAAGACAAAAGATTCGGTCAACAAGACGGTATTTGTTACACACCGTCTTTATAACCTAACAATTATAGAGCTCTCTCCTTCTCTCTATAAATGTTAGGTTGACCAATTCTTCGTATGCAACAAGGACAGCTAGGATAAGATGCTACACAATGCTAATTTCTATTTTTAAGTGCCAGGACGTTCAACACACAATAAATGCGTACATTAAGTGCCGTCTTAATATTCATTGCCCCCACAATGTGAAAGAAGAAGATCTTTCCGTTGTTTTACCGAGCTGTGTGGACAGAGTGATGTCCATGAAGGGAATGGGAGGAACGGCAGCACAGCCATAGCAGTGGGAGAACACAGAGGCCAGCTTCTTGATGATGATGTAGTCCTACAACAGAGGAAAGACGTCTTAGCGCAGTAGTAGGTGGTGTACAACTTACAAGCTAGATCCTGTTGCACAAGTTAAGTTAGGAGTGTTTCATTTGGGGTGACCTTTCCATTGTGAGACATGAAGAGCGTCAACAAGAACGAAGACATCACAGCAGAATAGGGCACCATGTTTACATTTTTACATTTTAGGGCATTTAGCAGACGCCTTTATCCAAAGCGACTTACAGGGAATGTTATTCACACACCGACGGCGGAGTCAGCCATGCAAGGCGACAGCCAGCTGGTCAGGAGCAGTCAGAGTGGGGCGTCTCGCTCAGGGACACCTCGACACTCCGATAGGAGGAGCCGGGGATCGAACTAGCAACCCTCCGGTTACAAGTCAACCCGCTGGTTGACTTGTAACCGGAAGGTTGCTAGTTCGACGGCTCCTGCCATCTGTGTATGTATAAAGTATATGTATATGTACTAGCACCACACGGTGGTAGTGGGGGCCCGGCTGTACCTTGCTGGTGACCAGCAGGCTGAACATGAGCGGCAGACCGGTGGAGAGCAGCTCCTGGCTGTAGTCGTCCACACTGACGGTCGGGAACTCGGTGAGCAGCGAGAGGGTCACCTCGTCCCTGGACAGCTGGTGGGCACGCTGTAGCGACGCCAGCCAGACGTGGAGCCGCCATGGAACCCCTGCAGGACAGAAGGACCGAGGGACAGAGGAGAGGAGGGCCGGTCAGAGGGAGGCCGCTACGCTCTGAGGTCTGACGGATAGGTCGGATGCTTGGGTAAACGCAAAAATTACAATTTGCATTGAGGGAAGTAAATTAAATTACAAGCAACTTGAAACCATTAAGGGCCGTAGCCAGGGAATGAAAAAATACTGAGGTCCGGGGGGGGGGGGCTTCAGTAAAAAATAAACATGAACATGTTCTATTGAATTCCTCCTGATCCTCTTTCTCTAACCCTGATACTGACCTCCTCTTGCTCCTCTCCTCTACCTCCTCTACTCTTCATCATGTGCCTCTTCTATAACTCACTCTCCTCTCTTCTCCTCACCCCTTTCCTCTCCTCTCCCCTCTCCTCTCCTCTCTCCCCTCCCTCCCCCCTTGCCCCTCTCCTCGCCTCTCTCCTCTCCTCTCCCCTCTCCCCTCTCCTCTCCTCTCTCCCCTCCCTCCCCAGTTGAATCAAGGCTTCAGTGCTTGATTCAACTGAATCAAGCATTTCCTCCCCTCGGAGAAGTCCTCAACCGCTGATTTTGTATGTATTTAATTTGTAATTGTATTTTTAGCTCTACAACAATTTCCGAAGTCCGGACCTTGGTGACCTCACAGCTATGCAGACGGAGGGGTCAACCACGGCGGGCGACAGTCTCGTGGGGGCAGTTAGGGTTAGAGCAGGCAGAGCAGCACAGCCCACGTACCCATGGCTCTGAGCTCAATGGTCACGTCCAGGTAGCCGTGTTCAGCGCTGTAGTAGGCGGCCTGTTGGAGGGCTTTGGTCCGGGCCTTCCAGGACCCGGGATCGGGTCGGCCCAGGCTGCCAGACATGGAGGTGTCGCGGGCGGGGGACCGCCTGCGGGTCTGAGCCTCCCCTGGGTCCTCCACCCCCTCAGCCAGGATCTCCTCCAGGGACAGGATGTCCTCCCGCCTCTGCTGGGGCTGCAGATGCAACCTCCTCAAGACGTTCCTGTTGGGGAGGAGAGGGGGGGATCGGTCAACACGGCGTCAAGGTGGAAGAAGATCCCTGTTCCTCCGGTTCAAAAGGGACAAACCTTGCATGGGGATGGCTCGTAGGCATTTGTAATTTATACAGTGAGTCTCTGATCCATCGTCCTTCTCAAGGAGGATGATGTTGTTCTAGGAGATGTTAAGGAGTGTGTGTGTGTATGTGTGAGTGTGTGAGTGTGTGAGTGTGTGTATGTGTATGTGAAACTGTATGTGTGTGTGCGTGATTGTGTATGTGTGTGCGTGTGTGAGTGAGTGCGTGAGCGAGTCTGCGAGTGAGCGAGCGAGTCTGCGAGCGAGTGAGTGTGTGCGTGTGCGTACCTGTGTCCGTGCGCGGCGGCCTGGCTGAAGCAGTTCATGTCCTCGTTGAGCGGCGAGGTCCGAGAGTTCCCATGATGCACTCTGAGCAGGGGGTCGGCTCCGTGTGCGAGCAGCAGGCTCACTATCTCGTAGTTACCTGGAGGAGACGAGAGCAACGCACAGAACGATACACCGTCACACCATGTCACATGCCAGTTCAAGCCTGGTCCTACCAGACTCTCGTACTTCATTTCATTTGCACAGAGAGTCTGGCCTCTCTCCTTTGACAAACATTAACTCACTTGAGGGCGGGTGTCTGTTGGCGTTTTAAAACTATTGGATCTGCCCAATGCCACTCTGGATCTGCCATAACCAATCGCTACCGTTTGACTACAACTCAAACCAGGGCACGACCTTAACGTCATTGATCTCAGCCACTCCATCTGTTCGTTGATTAGACCTATACAATTTGGCTAGAGAAAACCCGCGAATATACCGCAAACCCAGACATAGTACTGAAGGGAAATTCAAATTGAGCGGAAGAAAGTAGGCAGACGGAGCCAGGCTATACCAGTTCACCTCGTCGTTGCCAATAATACGTGGTAACCTCTACTCTTAGGAATAACAACGCCATCACGTTCTAGTTGGAAAGGTCTGTTTCACGTATGATGAATGTATGGTGTCAGTTCACAACATGTCACAACAGGTCCTGCTCTAAGTAGAGATGGCTAGAAAAAGTGAGAGAGCGACACACCACGACGTTAAAACAGCCCTTCTTACTTACAGCGCCCCCTAGCGCAAAGGGGGAGCTGTGTCTGCTTCACACTCATCCCAAGGTGTAACATCACAACACATACTATGTACACACATTATTCTGCGTACGCTGATGTTTGCACCCATGTTCAGCCACTATGACTGAGTTTCTCGACTGGAGCTTCGTTCTTTGCCTGTCGTGCGGTTCAGTGTTATTGCGTGTATGACCGAGTAGGGGCTGAGGGTTTTGGGGGGTGTTCTCAGAGAGGTGATGGGGACCCCACCTGCCGCGGAGGCCAGCTGCAGGGGGGTCTCGGCGCAGCTCTCCTGGTCGTCCATCAGTGCCCCGCCCTCTGGGTCTGCTCCCGCCTCCAGCAGCAGCTACAGGGACCAGGGTTACCATGGTTACCATCAGCAGACAGCTTCCTTAGCCACAGGGGCTTTCGAACACCGTGCCTTGATGTGGCGACACGCTATGTTGGTCGTCTTGAATTATGGATGTAACGACCAATCAGGATGGAGAACGTATAGTTCCTGAAGACACCTAGCGAGTCGAATTAATCGTATAGTTGGGACGGCTCTACAGCTAAAGTTTAACCGTTTAAAACCAGAGAAAACACCAATTCAATCACTCCCATGATACGAAAGTCTGTAAAAGAGGCTCACCTGAGCGACGGAGAGATGACCGCGCAGCACGGAGAGGGTCAGCGCCACCCAGTGGCGGGTGCCGGGATGGACCGCCGGGTGGCTGGGCGAGCTGCCCGGGATCTGAGGGAGCGAGGCGTTTAACGACGGGGACACACAGCCCATCAGTCTCTGACCAGCAGGTAGAGCCGGGCGATTCAACGACTTTTAATCGTAATTCGAATGAATGGTTTAGGACGTTTTTTTTTTGGGGGGGGGGGGGGGAGGTTAAATATCAACATGGCAGCTTGCACTGAGAAAAGTGAGTGTGTAGAGTTTGCTTAAAGTCTGTGGCAACCAAAAGCAAATCACATTTATTCGAACATCTTAAACTGAGGCGCGCAGCAGAGTAGGAGACGTGTGTTATTTATTTCGCTTTTGTTATTCATTGTTATTCTTCAAATAAAATCCAAACTTAAAAAAAGTATATATTTGTAACTTTTTCAACCGGGTTTGGTTTGAAAAAATCTGCGATTATAATTTTGGACCAAATCGCCCAGCCCTGCTACGAGGGCACAGGCAGTGGAGAGCAGGTAGGTTGTCCTACCTGGAGGTTGAGCTTAGCGTCAGCATCGATGAGCATCTGGACCAGGGCCTCGTCTCCGGCCGAGGACGCGTACATGAGAGGGGTCATACCCTGGAACACAACGCGACTCACTTAATCAGTAATCAAATGCAGTCGTATACATACCGTATTCACGTTTAAATGTCGGCATTTTGCCGACACAGGCAGGTACACACGGGTTTAAAAACAACAATGACAACAACTGGAGAGACTGCGAGGGGCCGTAAACACAAGGTGAGTCATTTAACAAAACAGTTCTGTGTGACTCCAATGAGGGTAGGCTGATTCACACACACACTTGTAATAAACACACACACACACCTGGTCGTCCATGGTGTCGACCCCGCCCGGGCCCAGCAGGCTGCGGGCGTGGGGGAGCAGGTCGGCCCGGCCGCAGGACAGCATCCTGAAGCCCAGGTCCAGCTGGAAGAGGGAGGCCGCCGCCGGGGCGGCCAGGGTCCGGAAGGACGAGAAACAGCACTCTGACCTGGAGGGGGGGGGGGAGAGAGGGAGGGAGGGAGAGAGAGAGAGGTAGAGAGAGAGAGAGAGAGAGAGA